>NC_089724.1:1002500-1302500 GCF_035083965.1 Branchiostoma lanceolatum | reverse complement strand
CCATTTTCACAATAGTCTCCATCATAGCCAGCAACACAATCACAGCCGTAGCTGTCGACGCCGTCAACGCAAGTGCCGCCATTTTGACAGGTCACAGATGCACAGTCGTCGATGTCTGTATTGACATATTGGGATGGCAGTTAATGTGCCTCCAGAAATATCGCAAACAAATGCTATGCACCTCCCAAAATGTTAAAAATTGAATTTTTGTCGTTTAGAAAGTTGTTGTGATCCAGTGATACAAAAGCTTTTCAGTAAAAAACTGAATGAGAGTGGAACGTGACTAGGATATAGTCCTGCAATTCGTACATAGGGCTCTTAGAAGTCGAAAAAGAGAATTATTTCGGCGTAATGATAGGAGTACCTACCATTTTCACAATGGTCTCCATCATAGCCAGCAACACAATCACAGCCGTAGCTGTCGACGCCGTCAACGCAAGTGCCGCCATTTTGACAGGTCACAGATGCACAGTCGTCGATGTCTGTATTGACATATTGGGATGGCAGTTAATGTGCCTCCAAAAAAATCGTGTACAAATGCTTTGCACCTCCCAAATGATAGAAATTGTATTTTCGTCGTAAAAAAAGTTGTAGTGATCCACTGATACGAGAGCTTTTCAGTTAAAAACTACTTGAGAGTGGAATGTCGCTAGGACATAGTCGTGTTTTTTGTAGAGAGGGCTCTTAGAAATCGAAAAAGAAGATGTTTTTGGCGTTATGATAGGAGTCCTTACCATTTTCACAATGGTCTCCATCATAGCCTGCAACACAATCACAGCCGTAGCTGTCGACGCCGTCAACGCAAGTGCCGCCATTTTGACAGGTCACAGATGAACAGTCGTCGATGTCTGTATTGACATATTGGGATGGCAGTTAATGTGCCTTCAAAAAAATCGTGTACAAATGCTTTACACCTCCCAAATGATAGAAATTGTATTTTCGTCGTAAAAAAAGTAGTAGTGATCCACTGATACGTGAGCTTTTCAGTTAAAAACTGAATGAGAGTGGAATGTCGCTAGGACATAGTCGTGTTTTTTGTAGAGAGGGCTCTTAGAAATGGAAAAAGAAAATGTTTTTGACGTTATAATAGGAGTCCTTACCATTTTCACAATGGTCTCCATCATAGCCAGCAACACAATCACAGCCGTAGCTGTCGACGCCGTCAACGCAAGTGCCGCCATTTTGACAGGTCACAGATGCACAGTCGTCGATGTCTGTATTGACATATTGGGATGGCAGTTAATGTGCCTCCAGAAATATCGCAAACAAATGCTATGCACCTCTCAAAATGTTAAAAATTATATTTTCGTCGTTTAGAAAGTTGTTGTGATCCAGTGATGCGAAAGCTTTTCAGTAAATAACTAAATGAGAGTGGAACGTCGCTAGGACATAGTCCTGCAATTCGTACAGAGGGCTCTTAGAAATGGAAAAAGAAAATGATTTGGGCGTTATAATAGGAGTACTTACCATTTTCACAATGGTCTCCATCATAGCCAGCAACACAATCACAAGCGTAGCTGTCGACGCCGTCAACGCAAGTGCCGCCATTTTGACAGGTCACAGATGCACAGTCGTCGATGTCTGTATTGACATATTGGGATGGCAGTTAATATGCCTCTAGAAAAATCGTGTACAAATGCTATGTATCTCCCAAATTTGTGGAAATTTTATTTTCGTCGTTAAGAAAGTTGTTGTGATCCACTGATACGAAAGAGCTTTTCAGTCAATAACTGAATGAGAGTGGAACGTCGCTAGCATATAGTCGTGTATTTGGTAGAAAGGGTTCTTAAAAATCGGAAAAAAAACTACCGTTATGATAGGAGTACCTACCATTTTCACAATGGTCTCCATCATAGCCAGCAACACAATCACAAGCGTAGCTGTCGACGCCGTCAACGCAAGTGCCGCCATTTTGACAGGTCACAGATGCACAGTCGTCGATGTCTGTATTGACATATTGGGATGGTAGTTAATGTGCCCCCAGAATAATCGTGTACAAGTACTATGCACCGCCCAAAATTGTAGAAATTTTATTTTTGTCTTTAAATAGGTTGTTGTAATCCACTGATACGAAAGCTTTTCAGTAAATAACTGAATGAGAGTGGAACATCGCTTGCACATAGTCGTATATTTTGTAGAGAGGGCTCTTAGAAATCGGAAAAAAAAACTACCGTTTTGATAGGAGTACCTACCATTTTCACAATGGTCTCCATCATAGCCAGCAACACAATCACAAGCGTAGCTGTCGACGCCGTCAAGGCAAGTGCCGCCATTTTGACAGGTCACAGATGCACAGTCGTCGATGTCTGTATTGACATATTGGGATGGCAGTTAATATGCCCCCAGAAAAAAACGTGTACAAATGCTATGCACCGCGCAAAATTGTAGAAATTTTATTTTCGTCGTTAAGAAAGTTGTTGTGATCCACTGATACGAAAGAGCTTTTTAGTAAATATCTGACTGAGAGAACGTCGCTAGCACATTATCGTGTATTTTGTAGAGAGGGCCCTTTGAAATCGGGAAAAAAACTACCGTTATGATAGGAGTACCTACCATTTTCACAATGGTCTCCATCATAGCCAGCAACACAATCACAAGCGTAGCTGTCGACGCCGTCAAGGCAAGTGCCGCCATTTTGACAGGTCACAGATGCACAGTCGTCGATGTCTGTATTGACATATTGGGATGGCAGTTAATATGCCCCCAGAAAAAAACGTGTACAAATGCTATGCACCGCGCAAAATTGTAGAAATTTTATTTTCGTCGTTAAGAAAGTTGTTGTGATCCACTGATACGAAAGAGCTTTTTAGTAAATATCTGACTGAGAGAACGTCGCTAGCACATTATCGTGTATTTTGTAGAGAGGGCCCTTTGAAATCGGGAAAAAAACTACCGTTATGATAGGAGTACCTACCATTTTCACAATGGTCTCCATCATAGCCAGCAACACAATCACAAGCGTAGCTGTCGACGCCGTCAACGCAAGTGCCGCCATTTTGACAGGTCACAGATGCACAGTCGTCGATGTCTGTATTGACATATTGGGATGGCAGTTAATATGCCTCTAGAAAAATCGTGTACAAATGCTATGTATCTCCCAAATTTGTGGAAATTTTATTTTCGTCGTTAAGAAAGTTGTTGCGATCCACTGATACGAAAGAGCTTTTCAGTCAATAACTGAATGAGAGTGGAACGTCGCTATAGCATATAGTCGTGTATTTGGTAGAAAGGGTTCTTAAAAATCCGAAAAAAAACTACCGTTATGATAGGAGTACCTACCATTTTCACAATGGTCTCCATCATAGCCAGCAACACAATCACAAGCGTAGCTGTCGACGCCGTCAAGGCAAGTGCCGCCATTTTGACAGGTCACAGATGCACAGTCGTCGATGTCTGTATTGACATATTGGGATGGTAGTTAATGTGCCCCCAGAATAATCGTGTACAAGTACTATGCACCGCCCAAAATTGTAGAAATTTTATTTTTGTCTTTAAATAGGTTGTTGTAATCCACTGATACGAAAGCTTTTCAGTAAATAACTGAATGAGAGTGGAACATCGCTTGCACATAGTCGTATATTTTGTAGAGAGGGCTCTTAGAAATCGGAAAAAAAACTACCGTTTTGATAGGAGTACCTACCATTTTCACAATGGTCTCCATCATAGCCAGCAACACAATCACAAGCGTAGCTGTCGACGCCGTCAAGGCAAGTGCCGCCATTTTGACAGGTCACAGATGCACAGTCGTCGATGTCTGTATTGACATATTGGGATTGCAGTTAATGTGCCCCCAGAAAAAACGTGTACAAATGCTATGCACCGCGCAAAATTGTAGAAATTTTATTTTCGTCGTTAAGAAAGTTGTTGTGATCCACTGATACGAAAGAGCTTTTCAGTCAATAACTGAATGAGAGTGGAACGTCGCTAGCACATAGTTGTGTATTTTGTGGAGAGGACCCTTAGAAATCGGGAAAAAAAACTACCGTTATGATAGGAGTACCTACCATTTTCACAATGGTCTCCATCATAGCCAGCAACACAATCACAAGCGTAGCTGTCGACGCCGTCAAGGCAAGTGCCGCCATTTTGACAGGTCACAGATGCACAGTCGTCGATGTCTGTATTGACATATTGGGATGGCTGTTAATATGCCTCTAGAAAAATCGTGTACAAATGCTATGTATCTCCCAAATTTGTGGAAATTGTATTTTCGTCGTTAAGAAAGTTGTTGCGATCAACTGATTCGAAAGAGCTTTTCAGTCAATAACTGAATGAGAGTGGAACGTCGCTAGCACATAGTTGTGTATTTTGTGGAGAGGACCCTTAGAAATCGGGAAAAAAACTACCGTTATGATAGGAGTACCTACCATTTTCACAATGGTCTCCATCATAGCCAGCAACACAATCACAAGCGTAGCTGTCGACGCCGTCAACGCAAGTGCCGCCATTTTGACAGGTCACAGATGCACAGTCGTCGATGTCTGTATTGACATATTGGGATGGCAGTTAAAATGCCTCTAGAAAAATCGTGTACAAATGCTATGTATCTCCCAAATTTGTGGAAATTTTATTTTCGTCGTTAAGAAAGTTGTTGTGATCCACTGATACGAAAGAGCTTTTCAGTCAATAACTGAATGAGAGTGGAACGTCGCTAGCACATAGTTGTGTATTTGGGGAGAGGACCCTTAGAAATCGGGAAAAAAACTACCGTTATGATAGGAGTACCTACCATTTTCACAATGGTCTCCATCATAGCCAGCAACACAATCACAAGCGTAGCTGTCGACGCCGTCAACGCAAGTGCCGCTATTTTGACAGGTCACAGATGCACAGTCGTCGATGTCTGTATTGACATATTGGGATGGCAGTTAATATGCCTCTAGAAAAATCGTGTACAAATGCTATGTATCTCCCAAATTTGTGGAAATTTTATTTTCGTCGTTAAGAAAGTTGTTGTGATCCACTGATACGAAAGAGCTTTTCAGTCAATAACTGAATGAGAGTGGAACGTCGCTAGAATATAGTCGTGTATTTGGTAGAAAGGGTTCTTAAAAATCGGAAAAAAAACAACCGTTCTGATAGGAGTACCTACCATTTTCACAATGGTCTCCATCATAGCCAGCAACACAATCACAAGCGTAGCTGTCGACGCCGTCAAGGCAAGTGCCGCCATTTTGACAGGTCCCAAATGCACAGTCGTCGATGTCTGTATTGACATATTGGGATGGCAGTTAATATGCCCCCAGAAAAAAACGTGTACAAATGCTATGCACCGCGCAAAATTGTAGAAATTTTATTTTTGTTATTAAATAGGTTGTTGTAATCCACTGATACGAAAGCTTTTCAGTAAATAACTGAATGAAAGTGGAACATCGCTTGCACATAGTCGTATATTTTGTAGAGAGGGCTTTAGAAATCGGAAAAAAACTACCGTTATTATAGGAGTACCTACCATTTTCACAATGGTCTCCATCATAGCCAGCAACACAATCACAAGCGTAGCTGTCGACGCCGTCAAGGCAAGTGCCGCCATTTTGACAGGTCACAAATGCACAGTCGTCGATGTCTGTATTGACATATTGGGATGGCAGTTAATGTGCCTCCAGGAAATTCAAGTACAAATGCTATGCACCCCCCAAAATTATAGAAGTTGTATTTTCGTCGTTACGAAGGTTGTGTGATCCACTGATACGAGAGCTTAACAGGTAAAACCTGAATGACCATAACACGTAACTCGGGACATGGTCGTGTGTTTTTTTGTAAAGAGGGCTCTTAGAAATCGGAATAAAATACCGTTATGATAGAAATACCAACCATTTTCACAATGGTCTCCATCATAGCCAGCAACACAATCACAAGCGTAGCTGTCGACGCCGTCAAGGCAAGTGCCGCCATTTTGACAGGTCACAGATGCACAGTCGTCGATGTCTGTATTGACATATTGGGATGGCAGTTAATATGCCTCCAGAAAACATCGAGTACAAATGCTATGCACCTCCCAAATTTATAGAAATTTTATTTTCGTCGTTGAGAAGGTTGTTGTGATCAACTGATACGAGAGCTTTTCAGTAAATATAACTGAATGAGAGTGGAACGTCGCTAGGACATAGTGTGGCAATTCGTAGAGAGAGCTCTCTGAAATCGAAAAAGAAAATGATTTCGGCGTTATAATAGGAGTACGTACCATTTTCACAATGGTCTCCATCATAGCCAGGAACACAATCACAGCCGTAGTTGTCAACGCCGTCAATGCAAGTGCCGCCATTTTGACAGGTCACAGATGCACAGTCGTCGATGTCTGTATTGACATATTGGGATGGCAGTTAATGTGCCTCCAGAAAAATCGTGTACAAATGCTATGCACCCCCCAAAATTATAGAAATTTTATTTTCGTCGTTAAGAAGGTTGTTGTGATCCACTGATACGAGAGCATTTCAGTATTTTTTTTCATATAGAATGTGTCCCGGAGTATCACAGACCAAAAATTCAAGGCAAGCATTGATATCAAGAGAGTGTATTAGGGGGTTATCAGAACCAATGAAAGCACACTTTTTATCGCGCTAAATTTCAATCATTTTTAAGGGGGCTTTTTCTCCGCTCTTCGGCAATATGTATGGATGGTTTTACCTTTGAGAAGAGGAACATCAACTGCTGCTGTGTCCTTTTAAGTCCTGATAACCCCCTTGCAGAGCCTTTGTCATTATCTACCACATAGTAAAAGTTTATTATACCCCCATTTCACTTGGACGGTGCTCACGCCGCGCTCTCACGGCGACCTAAAATTGTCGTGAGAGCGCCGAACCCCTGGAAAACGTGCCCAAGTGGATTCTCTACGGCGACCCTTGAGCGCTCTCAGCGCGACCAGAATATCAAATATCAGCAACCTTTTATGAGTGAACAAAGACTTGACGGATCACTGAACGAATTCAAGAGATAAAGAACGATTCTTTAAACGTTTTTTGTGCCATTTTGTCTTTGAAGTCATACATTTTACCCATTGAAACATATTTAAATAAGACTTCATAGACCTCATATCTCCATGAACTATTCTGTTCATGCAAATATTCATGCTTACACCTTTACATAATATATGCTTCGTCATAAACACCTTTAACAAATTTACACATATTGACAGTCCTTTTATATACCACTTAGATGAATCATGGTACTTTTGCATTGATTATGCAAATTAAGAATTTATTTGCATAATTGGTATCTGTTGATGCTCCATTTGCCATAAACTACACATGTTACATGTGTGTGCGTTTTATGGTTGAAAACACAATGTCTTTAAGTCTTATGATTGCAAATATAGATTTCCCTCATTAGTTATGCAAATTAAGTCCCAACAAGCATAGTATGCACTATTATGTACATCTCTGTCCAAGCTACCTGCTTACAAAATATCATGGAAATCCAACGTTTCTCTGTTCAGTTATTCTCCTTAGAAGATGTTCACAATACTGTTTTGAACATATTCAACACCATTGCCGAGGTGACGGCGTGCATGGCGCTCTTGCCGCGCTCCCTCCGCGCTCTCGCGGCGCTCTCGTGAGAGCGCCGTCCCAGTGGAATGACAAAACAGCTTAATTCCTCTTCAAGTGTCCATATGACTCTTGTAGAGCCCTTATTAACATTTCTAAAAAATCCCAGCATTTTTTGACAACTATCCGTGGATATATATCACACAGTGGCACAAAAATGAGCAAGTAACTAGTGCTAAAGAAAACCATGACAGTTCATGAACGTGGGAACATGCAACTCGGTGTTTATGTAATGATATATGTTCATAGAGTTGGGACTTGAATGACTTTGTATCTGCGTTATATTGTATCTGTCCCTGACCTCTTCCCGCATTACCCCGATGGAAAGCGACCTGCCTTCCGAATTGAGCTTCTCATGAATAAACAAAGTCTCAAACAAAACACTCTTGGTATTTACCTACTTATTCAAAACTAGTCGTTATTTGACAACAAACGTCATCTGAACATTGCTGTTTTGCTAGTCTTTTGTGAATTTTTTATTCAGTGCCAAAAGGTATAATAATTCATAACACCTACCTGTTTCACATGTATCTCCTTCCCAGCCAGTTGCACACGAGCAGTTGAAGTCATTGAATAGGTCGGTGCAGGTTCCTCCATTTTGACACGGATTAGGGTCGCACTCGTCAGCCTCTGCAATGCATATTTAAAGGCGTCAGTGGCTAATTGTGTTGATGCTACGTTTTGCTATTCAGCGTAGAAATGATATTAACTGTGCAGTCTTAAAAAAAAGTGATGAGTCTAGTAGTTAAAAATAGTTTTAAAAATTCTTCATGCAGTGATGAATCTATTTCATAGCATCGTCGTTGGTAAGTAGACAACGAGGGAACAATAGGCTACAAGTTTATAATGCTCCTATTTGCCATATAGTTATTGCCTGAACCAACTCTTAAGGAAAGACGGGAAACGGCTGCTGAAAGCTCGTTCCACCAACAGCGACAGGGCGGAGCTTCAGATTCAGCTTAGCTATCACAATCCCAACAACCCGCTCCAAAAGTATGTCATTCCTTCACTAGGTGATCTAGCCTCCTTCGCAGACTTCCAAGAAAGGAGGCGAATATATTTGGGGGTGACGCGATTTCTTACACGGGCCAAGGGAGTTAACTCTGAGATGGAGGCTAAGGCCATCTGCCTTCGCAATAAATCAACCTGTCAAGTACATGTCGATATTTTTATTCTCATGACGATCTAATGGCTTAGTGTTTGGAATCACACGTATGTTGAGGTTGATTAAAGGTCACTAGTGTTCATTCGCGTTGGCCCTAAGAGTGAACATCTTATTTGTCTTTGTGAAAAGCATTCGCTGAATACATGTACATTTACCTCATTACGTCTCTGTTTTCTACTTTGAACCCAAATTATTGCCTAGGGTAGATATTGTAAATATTTAGCAATCCATAAACGTACTCAACATTAACTTCATATGGGCGCCATCCTTCCCCTTTACTAAGAACGTTTTGGTCAATGGAATATAGTGCAAAGCAATTGCATTGGGAGAACTAGTGTTGTAGGCGACATGGTTTCCCCCGGTTAAGCATAAAAACATTCAAACAAACAAACTTACCTGTTTCACAATGATCGCCACCATAGCCATCAGCACAGTCGCAGGAATAATCGCTGAGTCCGTCGACGCACGTTCCGCCATTTTGACAGGTCACACCAATGCAGTCGTCTATATCTGCAAAGATATAATAGCATTGTGGTAATAGACCGATCCTGTCGAACACCATATCGAACGAATAGAAGACCGATAGAACCCCCTGTTCTATTTAGCCCACCTCCGTCAAAAACAGCGTTGGCGGGGCAGAAATGGCACGTGTAAAGCAGGGTACGTATATCTGGGACAGGTTTTCCACTGTATTGGTTGACTGCATGCTCAGAACAAAAACGAATTTAAAAAGAAAATAGATCGGGCACTCAAGGAGAGGAAACTTGAACCACATGCTGTCTTACTACAAAGTCCGCTAGTTGTAAAAGTTGCTATACAATACAAATATACATACGGTGTAACACATGGAACAAGTGATGTACAAATATGGTGACTGATAAATAAAAGGCTTTCAAAGCCAAATATCAAAGAACATATGGCAAATAAATCAATATAGATCCCACGTGTTGGCCTTGTTAAAATACTAGTACTCCAATTTCTAATGACTCTATCCTTTTAAAACGGTTAGACATCTATCGATAAATAATGCATTCTGACATCATCGCGACTCTGTTGTTTTTTTGAGAATGTCTGATAAATGCTATATGGAATAATATGATAGTACGGACGTAGAACTCACTTATTTCGCAGAGATCCCCTTCGAAGCCATCAGTACAATTGCAAGTGTAATCGTTGATGCCGTCGATACACGTTCCGTCGTTTAGACAGGTCACATTAACACATTCATCTATATCTGCAATGATATATTAACATTGCTGTAATTTCGCTAAACAACGCAGTACATTTTAAAGCAAAGGCATCTTACAATTAATATAGTCCCTTACTTTCAGTAACATGTAGACTGGATACTAGCTTCTTTTTTATACTAATATACAATTTAAACTCTACTCCTAGATATATTACGGAGATTACCGAAGGAGGGCGATGGTGATGGTGGATGCCACCCGATACTTCCGGAAATAATCTCCGTCATTCATCCAGTATTAAAGTTTAAATTGTATATTAGTATGATTGTTTACCTGGATGTCTTACTCTCATCAACGTCTTTTTTGACAATATGACCGAAAATATTTAAAAAATGCATGGGTTTCTTCGATACCTCATCCAGATGAGCCAGTATTGTATGTGTATATAATAAAAGTCATAAACATACAGTTCATACATCTATTTGTATTACATGTTTAGTAGCTGAATGCTAACAATTACTTTATATCTGACTCAAAGTGGAGCGAATTTCGTCAAGGCCCAATTTCACTAGAAGGCGATCAAGCTGGGACCTAGCTGCATTCTAAATTCTATCTACTAGGTAACCATTGACTACAAAAGTTGACTAAGTTGAAAGTTGACAGGTCCAGTGAGAGAGGTGCTTAAGCAGCAACGCCGCCAGCGTGCCGCGGGCCAAGTGAGAGGGGGTATTAAGCAATTAGCGTGACTCACCTGTCTCGCAGTGATCTCCCTCGAAGCCAGGCGCGCATGTGCAGCTGTAGCCGACCGGGTGCTCCTCGTGACACGTGCCGTTGTTGAGGCATGGTTTAGCCTTGCACTCGTCGATATCTGAAACACGAGAGGGTCGGTTGGTCATAAGGAGGTTCACCATTCAAAGTACGCGTGCGCAAGGTCAAAGGTGAAGGCCCCTGACTTGTAAACAGTTCTTGTCTCGACCATGCTTTATACATGTACAGACTCCGTCGGTCGATTTGCATAGCAATGTCGGACGTCTTTTGTTGATGTGTCTTCTCCTTTGACTTTGCACATGCGTACTTATTCAGAAAATGATGATATGAAACTTCCCTCATCATCCTTGGAACATTCTAACAATATATCACAAAACTTTATGAAGGGTCACATATGATTTTAAATTTGCGGAAAGTCCAAATTACGACGTAAGCGTAGATGGTTTTGAAGATCTGCATTAACATGTTGATCCTTATACTTTTTTAAACTTAGCATGATTGGTAAACCGGTTGCACTTTTGATAAACAGGTAAATATATAAATTAATAAATAGTTGGAAAAAAAAAGAATAAACATACCGATCTCACAAATGAATTTTTTCTTTGTCAAGCAGCCCTCGAAAGCCCACGTGTTAAACTCGCCATTCAGTATCGCTTTAGCGAAGCAGACGCAGTCTATGGCTCCTGTATTTTGGTGGTTTGGGTCGGAGTTCCACGGGATGCCGGAGGTAAACTCTGCGGGGTCCAGCTCATCTCCGTCCGTCCACACAAGCGTCCCCTCATCGAACTATACAACGGAAAAAAGGAACCGTTCAGCCGTTTCATCAGGTTGGTAAGTCACTGTATAACAGAGTTCTTTGTTTCACAACGAAGTGTATTATTTCACCGACGTTTTGCCGTCTAGTGGACTGGGGGCCTTACGTATCAAGTATACTACTGTTTGGTGCGTTTCACCTGGCAATGCCTTACATACTGTACACGAGTGGCAGATGACAAAGTAGTTTGTACACAACCAAGTGTTTTATTCCAGACCGGCGTTTCGGTCTATCACCTTCCTCTGCCGGGCAATCCTGACTGGTTCTGTTACGCACATGTTGCACACAAACCTGCCGATAGACAAATCTTGCACTGACGAAAAGTAGTGGATGCTACTTGAAAAGTCTGACCGTTTCCAAAACCATATCCAGTCGCTTAAGTAACTGTTATTTGGTATACTTACCACGTCGTTTAAGCCGATCCAATAGTAGTTAGGGGCGCCAGCGTAAGATATCATGAAGTCCAACTTGTCCTGGTCTTCGATGGTGACCAGCCGACCTCTCTCCTTCGTGCCGCACGTGTGGTGGGCCATGGGCCAGTTGGCGTTGATATCAAACGCCTTGATGCACATCCCTGTGAACGAGTCGTCCCAGCCAACGGGACATTCATCTGCGGGAAAGTGAAAAAGTGAAAGTGATCTAGAACCAGTTAAGCTCGCCGAAGAACTATTCTTTCTCTGGTCGTGACAGAGAAGTCAGACGGTATATATAGTATTCATAGGTTTACATCATACCGGGGGAATTCTCCAGGCTCTGTTCGGCAAGCACAATGGACAGTGGACCAGTCGACTGCATGTCGATTGAGCGACACAGCCGGGATTCGAACTCTTGGCCTCTCAGTCCAGAGGAATGGTCGCTAACTACGCAAGTTTCTTTTACTTGGGTTACGTTATTTTACTTCTTTTTAGTATTCCTTACCATCAGGGTTGTAATCTAAACAGAATGGAAGGTTGTGGTTTGGAGTACAACTCTTTCTCCCACTGTTGGCCTGCCCAGATTCACATGCATCTGTATCTGTATCTGTATCTATATAGCCGGTATAACCGCCATCAGGCGTAACACACCAGCTTCGCAGGCACGCGGCGCGGCAGCAGCTGGTCATATTACACCGAACGGTCTGTTACACCTAGTCTTTGCATATCTGACTGCAACCGTTCTTTAAAGCTACTTAGTGATGAAGCTCCTACAGTACTTGATGACAACGAGTTCCATTCTACTATGGTTCTCGGGAAATACGAATTTTTGCAGTGTTTAGCCAATAGTAATGATAACACTGCTGACGTGCTTACCTACTACCGGAGCTTCGGTTGGGCCCACGTGCTCCTCTGTAAGCAAGGAACAAGATTCAGTGAAGCCAGTACAAGATGTAAGTAACAACTAGAAAGGCAACATTTGCAAGCAAAGGCAGCATATTTCGCCCTCGACGCGATGCAGCATACCATAAACTAAACCCTACAGATGTTCACTACGTCTTTCTTGTACATCCTGGTGATTGCAACACGAAACCTTCCTCTCTCAGCTGACTCGGTTTCTTGTAAACGACAACCTTACCCTATCGCTTCAACTATCATTCTGTAATAGAATGAAATCTTCAAATACTTCCTGTATCCAAATATTGATCTTAGTAATATGTATGAAATTTCAGTTATATCTTAAGGATAAAGCCGACCCTCAAATTAAAAATTGATGCTGTATATCGCTAACAACAGTTGTAAATAAATAGCATTAAAAAGAATAAGAAACCAAGAACAACGCAACCCACACAGGACTGTTGCCCAAGGCCATGTGGAACTCACCCGCACAAATGTTGCCCTCCCAGTGGTACCCGGCGTCGCACTCACACTCGTACCACCCGACGGTGTTGACGCAGTGCATGTTGGGTTCGCCGTCACAGGCGTTTTCAGCGGGGTCCGCACATTCGTCGTTATCTGCAAAAAGAACGGGTACTCCGTGAATAATGTCGTCATGTTGGGCGAATTACTGGGTGTGTTCACAATCAAGTACATTTTAGGAAAAGTCACCAAGATTGGCGATTCTAGCGTAAGCTATTCAGGAGCAATGCAACATGAAAGTTGGCGCGGGCCTCAAAAGCCCTGGTGTGAATGGGTTGAGATTCAAACAATTTTTCTTTTGCACTTGACGATACGCTAACTGTGCTGTATTTCGTTTACTTACCAATTTCACAGACAACGTTGGTGGTGTAGTTGTGACAGTCTGCGTTCGCCCAGTTCGACTGTTCGGTGACCCCTCCGACTCCCAATCGAACAGAGATGACGCAATGCTTGTTGGGGTCGTCGGGAATTGTGGGCTCCCAATATGTCTGCTGCGTCAAAGCTTCAGTTGAAGAAGAAAATAATTAGCGATCATTAACTTCGTGGAGTTGTTATTTTCAGCTGGTGTGTGCCGCAGCATATTGGCATTTGGATGCTAGGCACGTCGAAACTAACCGGACGTTGGACAAAAGGCGAACAGATAGAAGAAAACCAAAAAAAGGTCAGATGCAGGAAGTTGCAGGTCAGAGTTCGTAGAACCACTCAGAAATCACATATGACAACCCTCTTTAAACTTGCCTTATCTATTTATTGCTAGTGTATTACTACTATGTAAACCAAGAGTTCGTAGACCACATACTTCCTGACCGAGTTACCGCAAATTTGTGGACAGAAATAACGAACCTCTAAATAGTTTGTGATGATGGCAAGGCAAAGGACAAGGTCGAATTTGGGCCGTTTGGTGTATTACTTTGTAACTGCAGCAGATTTTGTACCTTTTCTTATTGATATGCTATCCTTTCTTTGTGCCACATAGATTTTGACGTTAACAAGAAGTTGTGCAGGTTTGGACCCTTATCATCATGCTCTGGAACTGCAGGCTGTTTTTGTTAAAAGTCTTTCAAGGAGGATAACTGAACAAAGGAACAACTTATTTCAATTACATTCGGTATGCAGTTAGCTTAGACAGACATGTAAACAATGAGATGCAAATTAAACAAATTAGGACTTATGTTGTATAATTAAAGAGGGAATGCCCATACACGTACATGGCTTAAGTACATTTGCTGTTCTCTTGTTTGAGGGAAAAAAATCGGGGCAGTAATAAATTGCTTCTTACGTTCTCCGTCGCTCCAAAAGTACTCCCCGTGTACGTCTTCATCCTGCAACCCGAGCCAAAACCCCTGGGCGAAGTCTTTCAACTGTAGCCACATATGTCTGGACAAGAACAGGACGAAGACAAATCAGCTGAGAATCCGTCCTACTACAAACGCTACTGCCCGAGTAAAGTACCGTTAAGTATTCTTGTTGGTTTGCGGTGTAATTTTGCGTGTGTTCGTAGTCACCATGTACAGTTGAGGTATCTTCATACTAGGCAGCCATTAAAAGTAGAACTGCAAAGGTTGGGTGTGGCAGGTCGTTCAGTGTAATATAACCAGCTGCTGGCGCACGCTATACATATACAAATACGTGCGTTTGTGTGTGTGTGTGTGTGTGTGTGTGTGTGTGTGTGTGTGTGTGTGTTAATTTTTCTCCAATGTGAATAATACATGCAGAATGCGACATGAAAAAGTATATCAAAACAAACAAATGAGAACCACTTCTGTGACTATATGCTAGCGCTGGTGGGGAAACGGTTTCTAATACTATTTGTCTACTTACAAAAATAACAGTCAAATGTAGCGAAACGACTTTTACTATGTAGGCAAACGAACTGTAACGAACTGACAATAAAGCGAAACGACCTGTCACCGGCGTTGCCAGGAAACACCCATCCTCGTACCTGTAGGGGTTTTTGTCCGTTATGAGGAGCGCGCCGTCTGCCGCACAGATGTCCTCGGCTGCGTGGAAGTCAAATTGCCCCACTTTCTCCCTGTAGCAGTAACCGTCGATACTGGTCGATGCATAATTTACTAGTGGGCAAACTGAAACAAAGGGAAAAAGGGAAATCTGTTAAGAGTTGGGCGTTTACTGACTGTGGGTGGAAAGTCGTATGCACATTTCATTTGTATCTATATAGGAGTTGGAATAAGAAAGTTCTTTATCTACAACCACATATCTAACAAGAGCTTTCGTTTCATTTACCGTCTGTCCTTTTCTTCAGGGCAATTCTGACAGGTTCACATTGCACCGCAGCGAGCTGTCGCTATTAACAGGTGTTATTGTACGTTGATGAAAGTTAGACATACAGGTAGTAAGATACGCCAAAAATAGTTACTCAAGCAACTGGATAAAATTTTGAAACAGACTGTTTCAAAATTGTATCCAGTTACTTGAGGTGTCATTGTAACAAACATATATATTTTAAAGCATCAATACTGAGATAATGTTAAGTCCAAATGTTAAGACGTATTTCGGTTCTTGCGTGGATAGTGTAAAACTTGAGGTCGTGCACGTGGCTCCCCCGGGTGCACCCTTGGGCTACATGCACTAGCTTGGCTGTATTTCCCTTAGAACCTACGCAACACTGCGACAACGGTTGCAATTCAACCCTTTGTCGCTAGGTAAATAGCGTGTCTTCCATTGAACCGCTTTTGACGTGGGTGTGGTAAATTTCTGTTTAAGATTGTATGCCCGTTTGGTGGCAGGGATGATTCAACCTTGGTAAATATGTTAATTAGTCCTAGTACATAATGAGCATTGTCGCAAGCGTAATCATTCTCAAAACGTCTGAACTCGTCAGTGTGTCTGGATTCTATATCAACGCGAGTGCCCTAACTTTGGAATGGATGGTTCTCCTGATTTTTGGGTTAAATTATAAGGAGTTCAACCGATTTGGAGCTTTCGAACAAGTTGAAATAACACCCACCCGCATAAAGACGACTTTAAAGTAGAAGCATTTGCATTCCCCCTCCAGACCACCATTCGTGCTACGGTTCATAGTTCTAGTCCCGAAAGTAAACTTGTCGGACTGGTGTCAAAATGTCAGAGGTGAGTCGGGGCCAGTGTAGACTGTTTGTGAGTGTGAGAATGGGGGGAGGGTGGCTCGGATAACATTACCAGAAGACTACGCCTTTACTTAGAGAAATAATCTATTAAGGGGTCTGAGGCAACATGTCGACAGAACGTCACGTATAAGGCCGTGTTCACGTATGTAGTTCGTCGATATCGCGTCGACAGTGATATCCCGTCTATACACCCCTCCCATCACACGTATATACAAGTCCACATGAGTTGCGTATTGACATGTTTTCGGTTTAAGTTAAGTTTGCAGCCGAAGAACTAATTTCTTAGGTTCGATAACCAGACTGCACAACGGTCGGTCAAAGTAAGTAACAACCTCTTCCCCGCAAACTTTACTTAAACCCCAAAAAATGTTGATGCGCAACTCATGCGCACTCTAGTATACGCACAAGTGTGAGGGGGGGGGGGGGCTTAAGGTTGTGTAAAAAAAGACATCGAAATGTTGATTCAGCGTTGACCAAACATCCGACAAGACAACCACTCCTCGATATGCCTGATAACACGTTGCGAATGGGATACCATGCCGGTCAATGGTTAAACGGTGCGCAGTTGGCAGTTGACTTTTCCACTTATCATTGAATGATACATTTATCATACATCTGCTTGGTTTCGGGTCCCACACCTGACTTTTTCAGCCCGAGGTGCGTGAGGCGGCGGGCTGATTGCGGTCCGTGCCCGGAGGAATATTCGGACGACCCGGCAACAATTACCACGGCACGGGGCGTCACACGAGACCAAATGTCACTGCGTTCTGTGCGACACACCCGGCTGGGTAAAAGAGGCTTCTGCACACGTCAGAGAGCGAATTCAGGAGTGCCTATTTAGTAGTCGTTTTCGGAGTAGTCGTTTTCGGCAGTTTACGGAATATTCACGGATTTTACAGAATTTATACCATCCACTACCGAGAAACCTCAATAAATTTGTGTATTCTGTAAAACTCGTTTATGAAGAATTCCGAGTAGAATTCGTCTGTTTCTTCGAAGTTGGTCTGATGAAACCCGTTAAATTCGGATGTTTCTTAGCAGTGCCTCGTTCTAGTCTTCAAGCAGACCCAACGGTTGCAAAGACCGTATCCAACTGGCAGAAATATTTTTTTTTTACAATCCGGTGCCTGACAACTTCCCTGACTGACTGGAGCTTCTCTGGCTAGCTTGTACGATTCTAGCACCGTCCGTGGAGATCTGCTTGGAGATGAACTCGTACGACTCTGTAAATTTTGTTTGAATATCTGTGCAGCCCTGGAATTCTCGTCAACATCAAATTAATCGTCTGCACGCAAGAACATAAAATATTGCCTTAACTGGGTAACAGCTAGAAGCTCAAATAGCATTGTACAAATCTAATATATCTATTGTCATTGTCATTATATATATATAAAAAAATTAGTAAACCAATAACTTAATAGCCTAAGAATAAGAATGACCTCGATTTCTTAAAGACTTGTGACAGCCTGTCTTTTACCACTAAATAGGTGCCCAAGGGTTTTTGCAGACCGGCTGTACAAGTAACTATACGCTGAATCATCGTAGACTTAGAAGGACAGACAACCACAAAAGCAAATAACAATTGAGTGTTACTGTAATTTCATGTTAGCTGTACTTTAATTGTAATCCTATATCATTTATGTATTTGTAGTGTTCTCTCCTAGAAAATTAGCTATCACTTAGAGTCTTAGATAGACAGCTAAAGGAGATAGTCATACTCCTCATATAAAGGACAACAACCAGCTCGAAACGAACACAAGAAACGAAGCAGTTTCGTGCATGGATGTGGAATTGATTTAATAAAAAATTGTTTCAGAAAAAAGGTAAGTCTCTCTGGTGGTTTATTAAGTAGAAAGAAAAGTAGTAGTTGATACGAGACCACGATGCCGTAACTGCGCGTGCGCCAAAATTTCAAACCGGTTGCACCGGTATGAGTCATTAAAGCGATCATTATCTAAAAGCGGGGACCTCCCTCTCACGATGAGAAAAAAGATAAATGTTTCAATCAGTCAATTCTATAAAACTCTAAATGTCTCGGGAATATTATCTTTTATGGCCTCGTTATGCTGTTTATCCTTAAGGTAATGTAATGCGTGGATGATGTGATAATGGAGCATTGGAAAGCACACAAGTGCATTATAAACATTACTACTACTACTACTTCTTCTTAAAAAATTAGAGGGGTAATGACTTCGGAAGCTGCCTAGGCCCTTCATCCCGTTATTTGCAATGACTCCCATTTTTAGCTACATTTCTTCTGCTTTTGTCGCACGTTAACTCTTCCTCCTTCTCCTCGGCAGCCTTTTTATCGACCAAGGAGACGGAATTGTTTTTTGTGCCCAGACAAACAGTTTGTACAATGGTATTGACAAAATCGGCCCCAGTCAGGTTGATGGTACCAAAGGAAAGGTATTTCCAGTCAATTTGGCGCCACTTCAGTGTGGTAGATGCCAGCATGGCCAGGGATATGGATGACATCACAATTCCATGCAGTAACTCGTCTTCAAAGCAAATGTTTTCAAAAAATTAAATGATCACTAAGATGAAAAAGTAGATTGTCTGCTTGAAATAATCATGCCTGATGTGTCCTGGGGCTACCCCAAGCTACTAAATTGTACCCGTGCAACTGCTGACCTTTTGTCTCACAATTCAGCCATAAGGTCAATTGTTTCAAAGTTATGCTTTTTTGCCATCAAACTGTCGAGAATATTGTTGCTGGCCCTTTCATTCAATCGAAGTAAAGAAACCATTCTTTTTTTTTTTTGAAAAAAAAGAAAGAAATCAAACTGACGATATTCAGATTATGGTTGACTGATTTTGAAGCGTGTTTATTCATGCATGCCGTGCCTTCAATGACGCGCGTGGTCCGTTGGGCTATGATCATGTGGCTGCCCCGTTCTCTTCATGTGCGTATGTGGTGGGGTATGTGTGTGTGTTCTCGTGTGTTCTCGTGTGTGTGTGTGTGTGTGTGTGTGTGTGTGTGTGTGTGTGTCTCACTCTCTCTCTGTTTGTCTGTGTGTAGTCGTGTGTGTCCGTGTGTGTGTTAGTGAGTGTGTGTGTGTGTGTGTCGGTGTGTGTGTGTGTGTCGGTGTGTGTATGTCAGTGTGTGTGTGTGTCGGTGTGTGTCTCTCTCTGTGTGTGTTTGTGCTCGTATGTGTGTATGTGTGTCCGAGTGTGGGTTCGTCAGTGTGTGTGCTTGTGTTTGTGTGTGCGTTTGTGTGTGTGTGTGTGTCTGTGTGTGTGTGTGTCTGTGTGAGTGTGTGTGTGTATCGGTGTGTATGTGTTTGTGCATCAGCGTGTGTGCTTCAGTGTGTATGTATGTGTGTGCACCATTGTTTGTGTGTGTTTGTATGTTTCTGTGTGTTTGTGTGTTTGTGTGTGTGCGGGTGTGCTTGTTTGTCATTAGCTAACGAAAGGGCGCCTAGGTATTTCTAGAGGTACCTCGTCATTTATTTCTTAACCTAAGCATTTTTTTGTTTGAGCGCATGAGAAAATTCAAATGCTCCAGCGCGAATGAAAACAATGTGAACAAATGAAGACGTCAAATGTTTCCAAACAAAGACCACTGGCGTTATAATATTGACCGAAGCTGCAAGATGGACTTATCCCTGTGTTTAATACACACAGAAAGTGATGATTCTGTGCTAGCACAGTACCCCTAACAAACTACTAGATATGCTTCTACAACGAAAATCAAAGCCTGGAAACAATACCATCGGCCGCTCCCCGATATCTCTACGGCGCTGGGAGTAACCCCCGCCCGCCCAGACAGCTTAGCCCGCTCGGGGTGTTGGTTTACGGCCTTGGATTAGATTACGTCGGCGGCGAAGCTACGGTGGCTGAGAAACTCTATATGGCAGCTATGGACGATCTGACAGAAACCTGCCAATATAGCAGACTGGGCCTGGTAAGACGCACCTAAGCCAACCAGTAGAGACTGGTGACCAGGCTACGAAAGTCGATGTTCTCGTAGACGCCATTTATAGAATTTAACTGCTGTGGCCTAATTCATAATCGGAGACTTGGTGTTCTGAGAGACCGGATAATATTTCCAAACGACAGGACTCGAGGACATCAGTCTTTGACCTTTATTTTCTCAGGGGTTGTCTTAAGATGCAGATCTCATGATCACTGGACTGCGGCATGTTGGCGACCTCGCTGCGACAGATCTCACTGGACGTGCGGCACGTTGGTGACCTCGCTGCGACAGATCTCACTGGACGTGTGGCACGTTGGCGACAGCGCTCTCAACGAGTTTCGTCGATAACAAAGAAATCACGCTTTGCGTGTTTCGTTGTCTTTTCAGTCATACTTGAACGTTTTGCATGATATCCCGATGATATAGTAACACAAATCCAGTTTAGGACGCAGTGACGCCGCCAATGTGCCGCGGGTCCAGTGAGAGAGAGGCTTTACGTTCCATCTTTTGTCAGAGAAGTTGCGTAGTGAAGAAAAGTATTTACTGGAAATGATTTTCCGTGAGTGACACCGATTAATGGCTGCACTCAAAGGTTGACCTTTTGGTTGACCTTTCGCTTCCAATTTGCCGAGACGCACGCTGAAATGTGATTCGCGCTGCGGCGGATGCGTCATGATGACGTGCGGTGTTTTCAGGCCGATGTCAGTCCATCGTTTTTTGCACTTAGGCCATGTTGATTTGAGCATAAAAACTGATGCGAGTGTGTGAATAAGAAGACCTCCAGCTGGGGTAAAGACTTGCATTCATTATGAAATTTACGTGGTCAGGGAGGATGAGCAAAACTGAAGGGCTCTGTCACACTTGTGCGTATACTCAAGTGCGCATGAGTTGCGCTTTAACATTTCTTAGGCTTAAGGAAAGTTTGCGGGGAAGAAGTTGTTTTCGGCGTTGACCCACTGTTGTGCAGCCTAGTTATCGAACCAAGGAAATGACTTCTTGGGCTGAAAACTCAATCTTGACCAAAAACATGTTAATACGCAACTCATGCGGGCTTGTATATACGCACAAGTGTGACAGGGGCTTAACACACAGAGTACAGTATACCGAATAATAGAATTTTTCATTGTTGTTCTTTCACATCTTCTTCTTTGAATTTTTGAAGTGACTTTGGCGTTCCACGATATTGATAGTTGTCGTTTTTAGAAATATTTTGTTTGTTGTTTACAGCAAATATTTTCTCATTTACAGCTGCTTCGAATGATTTACAGTATGGCCAAAATTTTTGTTGGGGGGGAGGGGTCACGGACGAGAGCATGCATGTAATCAAATGAACATGTAATCAAATGAACATGGCCTTATTGATAAGAAGATGATAACATGTTTGAAACTAAACAGCTCTACAGTATGCAATTGATTGTCTAGTTTTATAGTAAATCAGAAAAAAAGTGATTGGTTTCTTAACCAAGAAAACGACTTGTCATTCACATAGTATTTATAAAGCACTCTCTAATCACTTCTGAAATATCAACAGGTCGTTTTCTTCGCCCATTTTAACCCTAGGTCACTTCCAAATTGAAATGATGCCCCCTGTTGCTCAGAAGCGTCATTGAGTAATTTAGCCGTCATATAAATCTCCTACATGGGCTTTGATCCTGGCGTTTCTTTGATAAAAAAGAGATTTGATCCGATGGTTACACGCAAGGCCACCACATCATTAATTCTTTTGTCATGTTAGGGCCCTGTCACACTTGTGCGTATGTGCGCGTGAGTTGCGCATTAACATTTTTTTTGTTTAAGTAAGGGGAAAAAGTTTTCTACTTTGACCCACCGTTGTGCAGCCTAGTGATCGAACCTAAGAAATCACTTCTTCGGCTGCAAACTTAACCTAAACCAAAAACATGTTAATACGCAATTCATGCGGGCTTGTATATACGCACAGGTGTGACAGGGGCTTTAGTAACTTAATTAAAGGTGACGTCCACTAAGAGGATGATTCTTGTTCTTGAGAGGAAAACCAACTTTTTCAATTAAAAATTTTTGGAGGAGTTTTGTTCTCAGAGCGCTGTTCTGTGTTTCATGACACTCCAAGACACTATAAGGTGTCAAGTCTTGTGGTCACGGTCGTTGACTTAGAATCCGGAGGCTCTGGGTTCAAATCCCAGAAAAGTACGTTTAACTCATGTGTAAATGAGTAACTACCTTCGGTTAGTGACGTCCCTCGGGCAGGACGTTAAATGGAGGTCCCGTGTTTGAGAGCACGTTACATAGCCCACCACACTTATTGAAAAGAGTAGAGGTCCTTCCCGGTGTAAGTGGATTAAACCTTAAAGTCTGAGCCGGGTTGACATCTTGAAAAGATGATAGTCACCTGTTATGTCAATCCTAAATCTCAATATGTACAACTTGGTTCTAAAGAGCAAAGATCGGCGACTTTGACCACAGCAATATAAGTCACGCTGATGTAGTAGTGAAATGCGGAGTTTAGATAATCCAGGGTATTCTACAAAAAAGCCTCTAGAATGTAATGGATACGACCTGATCCTCTGTTTTATAGCATTCTTTTAGAAGAGCGTGCGAAGGTATTAAATCCCCGAAGTTTATCCAGTTGTAGAATTTGAATTGTCTTCATGTATTCTCTGAGTAAGGTATGGGTGTCACCGGTTAATGCAAAAATATCATTGTTATTCAATTCAAGTTAAGTCAAGTCGTGTTAATCACAATCTCATTATTTCCGAAAGATCAACAGTTCGCTTAATTCGACCATTTTAACCCCTGGTCACTTGCACGGATGTTTCTACCCTCCATCGCTTAAAGAATCAGCGGCAGACCTCCCCTCACAATAGATCAGCGGCACGGCATTGATCTCTGACACTGCAACCATGGCAACCACGCTGAGTGACAGGTGGCAGGTCAGAGGTTACACGCGAAGCGATCCCTTAATGAATTGTGGTGTAAACTTGCTCATTTTCTTGTCGAGTAAGTTGTTTAGAAAAACAAAACAAGAAAAACTGCCAAATCACAATTCTAACTAACCTAAAACGTTAGCAAAATTCCGGATATGACAAGATCTAAGAACATGTTTCTGGCAATGACCACGGAAAAGTACCACAAACAGCTGATCGAAGGCCGACAAATAAAAGTCCCAAACAGCACAATGTTAGTCATAACTCATTACATTGATGATTTTGCATTTGCATGTTAGTCATAATTCATTACATTTGTGATTTTGCATTTTCCTGACAATTTTCCTATTGAGAAAGCCCATCTTTTTACTCGTTAACATCAGTGGATCATACAATCCCGATAATTTCATTTTGTTAAAGAGTGATCATGCCTCTTTGTTACGCTGACAAGTGTTGCGGGCCTGTGCGATGGACTTCAAGCTAACTCCGAACTCCTCAACCAAACGCTTTAAGCAATCCGTTTCAGAACATCACACATCTCTTCTGACAACACACTTTGACATCAGCAACATATGTACATGCATATGGGCTAACTCCTGTTAATGCTGTTTAAGATAGTCAAACCGTCCTTTTTTCAATATCTTTGTTATTTATTACCACCGTTATTGTCATTTTTTGTTGCTATTGTTATCATTTTCATTCCTTGTTTGTATTGTGATATTATATTAGTGATGATTCTTTACTCGTTTTTAAATGTACTCTGGAGGTGTTGGCCTTGTAAAGGATGCATTGATCCTGTTGCCAACACCTCTCAGATTTCATTCTGTGAAGTTTAATAAATAAATGTTTAGAGCGAATTGGTGTTGAGCGAAAGTTTAAACCTTTGTTTATTCACAAGAAGCTCAATCGCTTTTCACTGAGTCATGATGGCAGAGGTAAGGGTCAGACAGAATATAACAGCTATACGGACTACACAGTCCTAATAGATCTGCAAACGATGTGTTGCCATCTTTTCACATAACGGGGGGTGCCCTAAGATGTCACGCGCCCTAACATGGCACGGATTATTGAGAACAGTCCCTTTACATATGATACATATCTTTAAAGCACCGTGGTAACACGAAACACCGAAAACAGTCAATCCCGACAAATAGTATTTTAGTTTAGGCTATAGCAAGTAAATCTTATTGATGACATCCTCTGCAGACTCTAAATTTAGTGCGCGCGGGCGAAAAAAATCAAGGCGGGCAAAAAAGCCCCACAAGATTTCCGCATTTTCAAACTTCAATACCATAAAGCATGTAAAAAGAATTGAAACGATAAAACCTGGCATTACAACCAACAAGACTCTTATCCCTGTTTTAAATAAAACAGCAACTAACATTAAAATCATCATGACTTTAGATCCGGGTTTGTATAGCACATCAAGAACGCAGAAATAATAACAAAAACATAGAATTTACATGCTGTAGCCTTGTACCGTGAACTCAATGTCTGGAACAGTCTACCACGTGACACGCGCGGCTCCAACTATGACTTCCTTTAAAATGAAATAAAGACGCTTACAGTAACAGAAATGACAAAAAAGAACGAACACTAGCCATACGGTATAGCCCAATTTCCATCGGCCTGTTATGTGTTTTTATAACACCATGTATGTTTAAATACATATTTGTGTAGATTCAAGGGGACTTTAGTCATGTGATTTGTATCCTTCTTATATGTTGTACGACCCTTACCTCTTTCCTCATGACCTCAATGAAAAGCGACCTGCCGGCCGATGTGAATAAACGGAGGAATATACAAACTTGCACCCAACACAAGCTTGAGCTCAACGTTTCCATAAAACCGCCTTGCAATACTTGCCTTCAACGCATCAATTAAAGAGACTCTTCATCAAAATAGAATAATCATGAATTAAGAGTTAAGAGCGGGCTGTGTCGTCAAAATCATCACCGTGAAGTGAAGAGTTATAGGCATTTAGACTAACGTTGGGTTGGTCAAAACTGCGTTTTTTCTTATCCCCTTTCCTACAAATGTTTATTCGATCAGCTCACTGCTTATGACATATTTCCATGGTCTTTGGGACAATCCTTTCCTAAAATGTTGTGACATGAGAAAACGATTATCGTGAGTAAACAAAAATTCAAAGCAACATTCCATCCGTCCACTTTATCTAAATTTGGAGTGGTCAAGTTAGTGTGGTGGTTGGTAGGTTGGTGGGAATGATGTCATGTTATTATCACAGCTGGGGACCTCCACACCACAGCCGCCCTGTCTGCACTAGGGCCTGACGTCGGTTAAAATCAATCAAAGGCGGTACGGGACAATCTGGCTTCTCTGCTTTGCTGCGTAACGTATGTGGGTATATTGCACAAAGGAAGTTTGTTTGCTAGCATGCTGTGTAATGTATGTCTGAAATGCCATAAAATAGTTTTCGTTTTTTAGTAGGGGTCCTTTCCGGTGAGAGTGGATCAAATAAATCTGCCCTGAAATGCAGCCTGTATTCTTCAGTACAAACCTGCCGTGTTGGTGTTGCTTGCTAGCCTCCATAGCAGGCTCTGGACCTTTTTTTTAGGTCAGACTGGCTGCGCATACGAACCAGTACGAAAAGAAGTCATCAGAAAAACAAAACCAAAGGCCCAGGGGGACTGATATGGAGGCTAGTGGTTTGCCGGGTATGTAACAATAACAGGCAAAAGGACAACAACAACAACAAAATCAATGTAGGTTGGTGGAAGTAATGCGGCGTCATTATTGCAGTTGGCCCCCCTTACGCCACAGTCGACCTTTCTGTGCGCGTCTGACGTAGGTTTGCATCAGTCACAGCAGACAGGGCCGTGTGATTGCTGTAATCTGTGTAATTTGGCTGGGTATTGTTTGAACTTCAATGTCGAAAAGTCGAAAACACCTAAAGATGATACTTTCTGCTCCTTCCGCTCACTCCCTCATTTCATCGTATCCCTCATTCCCCCATTCATTCTGGCGTCGCGGTGGCGTATTGGCAGGGTGTTTGGCCCCAGAACCCAGAGATACCGGGTTAGAATCCGGGGTTCCCTGATTTGTCCCGTTGGCGTTGTGCCCTTGGGAATGGCACTTTACACAACTTTCCCCGCTTTACTTAGGTGTAAATGAGTACCTAGCTTCGGTTAGGGACGTCCCTCGGATAGGACGTGAAATGGAGGTCCCGTGTTTGAGGAGAGCAACACCTCAAGCACGTTAAAGAACCCAACACACTTATCGAAAAGAGTAGGGGTCCTTCCCCGTGTGTGTGGATCATATTGCACTTGGACGGCGCTCGCTCCGCGCTCTGGCCAAATTGAGGTCGCAGCGAGAGCGCGGCGAGGGCGCCGTCCAAGTGGAATGGGGGCCTTAGTCATACCATTTGACCGTTGGGGCGCCGAAAAGATCTGGCAACCATTTTTCTCCACCCTTTTTTTGGTCTTTTGTTCTGAATTTTTCACTTAGTGTCATGCCTGCCCATTCTCTGAAAACATCCCCTCATCTTCTCCGTTGCCTGCCCCTCTTTGTCCCTCTCCGTTGCCTGCCCCTCTTTGTCTTTGTCTGTCCTCCCTGGACGGTTCCTCGCATGATAGCTTTGGCTTGTCCCGATGACCGTGACACATGGCCGCACCACTTCAGTTTTCTGTTCTTTACTGAGATTAGGAGGTCTCCGTGCAGACCAATGTTTTGCCTACCTCGTGTACTTCAGTGTTTATGATGCGATCTTTGTAGAAGATTTCATTGCACAACAATTGTACATGGTACAAAGTATGGCAAGATTTCGTAAACATAATACAGAGTAGAATAAAACTTAACATCCTTATTGCTAACACAATACAATAAGGGCTAGCATACGTTTGTGATAAGTTAGTATAAGTTAGTATAAGTTAGTATAAGTTAGTATAAGTTAGTATGAGTTAGTATAAATTAGTATAAGTTAGTATAAGTTAGTATAAGTTAGCATAAGTTTTGTAGATGCTCCCTTGAATCACCCAGTTCACGCTTCATTCATATCTGACGTATGCACGAATCGGTCGAAGCAGGTACCGGGTAATTTGGCTAGTTAGGTTTGCTACATGTATGTAATTATTGTACTCTGAATGTCTAAAACACCTCGTAAATGATAGTTTTTAATCCTCGTTCACCCGATCATGTCAATGCAACGCGTAAATGACGTGGGCTTTTTCTTCCGTTGATTTGGGTCTCATTTAGGAATTAGTCCTCGATTTGATGGTGAAATACGCACCTTTTACGATCACATATCCAATAGGTGAACAGCATTTCTGGATTTTTTTCTGCTTTCAATTTCAAGTTCATATACATATAATATAATGTTCCATTAGAAATATGTCTTCCAAAAATATCATTCTAAAATCTATGATAGTCATAACTGAAGTTAGCCACGAACGGTAGTAATCTCTGACGCCGCCAGCGCCTGGCCGCAGTATAAGGAGAAGAAAGCGTGCACGTAGGATCTATCGCTCGGACACCGACGCTTTTCCGACTTATTCTGACAGTAACAAACAGGATTCCTAAATACTTTTTCATATCAGTTAGGGTCGGATGATAGGGAATTTATTATCGACCTGAAGACATGATTGTTTGGTGGTTGCCTTCCCACTAAGAAATTGTTTTTTGTTCTTAGGTTTTTGTTCAATTATATTTTGAAACATACGCTTTTGTCGTCACACTTGTGCGTTTACACAAGTGCGCATGAGTTCCGCAGTAACTTTTCTTTTGGTTTAAGTAAATTTTGAGGGGAGGAAGTTGTTTTCTACTTTGACCCACCGTTGAGTAGTCTAGTTATCAAACCAAAGAAATTACTTCTTCGGCTGCAAACTTAACCTAAACCAAAAACATGTGAATACGCAACTCATGCGGGCTTGTATATACGCACAAGTGGACCAAACTGACCTCCCCCATAGCTATAAAAGAATTCACCATCCCCAAAAAATCATATCAGCAGCTATTCGCCCCCCTAAAAAGACGTACCAAAGTTTTTCTGAACGTCGTATCGTTATATATTTGCATGATACATAGTTTTATTCGACCACGTTAACCCAGCCGCTCCCGCGGACACGGTTCTACCCCCTAGGGTGTCGGAATCGTCAGCAGACAATTTCGGCCGCCATAAATCTGCCGTCGGTTCTTTGTTCGCAGGGACCTTGTCATTTGGACTGGCGGGGCTTCGGGCGAGCGGGGAACCCGAAAGAATCTTTTAATGACCTGCTTCGTCTTTGTTAAGATGTGTACAGAGATTTGGAGCTTTGGAATGACCTGTCGACTGATTTAAAGAGTGACCGAGATTGGGAAAGCCGAATGGTTTGAAATTTTCTTCATGCTGTAATTTGTTTGTACGTATCACAGACCTTTGTATTGTGTATATTAGACTGAAGTAAAGTAAACCAAACTAAAGTAAAGTAAAGTAAACTAACAGACTAAACTAAGCTTAGCTAAGCTAAGCTAAGCTAAGCTAAGCTAAGCTAAGCTAAGCTAAGCTAAGCTAAGCTAAGCTAAGCTAAGCTAAGCTAAGCTAAGCTAAGCTAAGCTAAGCTAAGCTAAACTAAACTAAACTAAACTAAACTAAGCTAAAACAAACATGAAGAAATAAAACATGAACTCTTTTTTTGTTATAGAACATGGAAATGTAACTGTTTGTTTCTGTAACAACTAGCAAAATTAAAGAACAACAATTATTATTTCAGACACAAACGTTTAGGCCCCCATTCTTTCTGGACGGCTATCGCAATGCGACATCGCTATGCCCTTAATTAAATATGTTACAATGTGACTTCATAAAACATCAAGCAAAATGTAAAAATAGGACTGAAGAGACTGATATTGTCAACAGTTGTTTATTCCATATTTTCAGTTTGAACTGAATTTTAATCTCCCCCTATATATGTCAATTTTTACGATTTTAACAAGTATGAATATAAATGTTTTACAAACCACTGTAAAAAGGCAACACAATTCAGACACAGTGTTTGCGATGTTGCACTAGAAGAATAAAGTTTCAAAGTTTCAAAGTTTGAAGAGACAATAAAAAAGCTGAAGCATGTAATATGTTTTCCTCAATGAAATTCTTAAAACACTCTGTCGAATTGTAGGTAGCGACGAGGTGTCCACCCTAGTGGAATTGTGGTGTGAATGAACACATCTCTCCCGTGTGCTGAGATCATCGTACTTCTACTTTATTTGTAGGGAACAGTTCCTGCTTCCTTCCGGTTCCCTAGAAATGAAACAGCGAAGATACTGGACCAACAACAGAAGACCTAATAGTGATTTGCCATGTGATGTATCCGTAACATTTATTGTACAATAAAGTTGTGAGAAAAGAGTTCATTATTTTGGGGTGGGGGTACATACATGAAGCCCCCTCTCACTGGACCAGCGGCACAGTGGCGAACTCACTGCGACTGGGTGATTTGAGAGAGCACTAAACGAATTTCATCGATAAAAAACGAAACTTTTACGCTTTGTGTGTTTTGTTGGTCTGAAGTAATTTTTTTCCACAATTTGTGTCTTGTTGTCTTGTATTTAATTTTTTTCGTTCCGACCAGCTGCCCGGCCGGGCCCCGAATGGAAAATTTCGGCATTAAGCGGGATGTTTACATGTTTAACAGTAGGCACGGTTAACTACATGGCCTTTACAGTAGGTAGACTGTGTCGCCATTTTATCTTCTAGAAAAGATACAAATCTTACAAGAAAGATAAGGAGTATGCCGCAGGACAAGGTGGTAGATGGTAGATCGCATATCGTGACGTTTTCAGACTGACCTGTTTTTTTTTTTTTTAATAGTCTCTACCAGACTAACCGCGCCGGCTATAGGGAGAACATTTGCCGGGGGACTTTGGCCATGGAGGGTAACATTCGCAGCCGCGGTTGCAATATTGGACCCTATCTCCGTAGCCGACTACCTTCATACAATTGACTCTATTTTGGCCGATTTCTACTATTTTCCGAGCGACCCACGGAGGCTGGTAGAGCCTAGGTTTTTTGTGGTCGTTGTAACAAACCCGTTTTAGACAGTAAGCGCAGGCTGCGTAAGATTGGACTCAAAGGTTTGATCCACTTACACAGGGAAGGACCCCTACTCTTAAATTAAGTTAAGCCTCCACCAGGTTTTACTAACAATTACAACGTAACATATAACTCATGTTAACAGCAACTAACAAGACAAGAGTTTCAAGAGTTTCCCGTGGGACAAAGAAAGAAATTCGTTTCAGTAGGTTTCCACGTTTCATTGCTTTCGTCACCAGGGTTGACAAATGAAGTGACCATGATAGGTCTCGAGTGAGATGCAGGCCAAGGTGGGAGACAACTTCAGTCAGCTGAACACCTTTAAAGTATAATGGAGGGAGTAGAACTTTGTTGGCCAGGACAGTCAGTGTGCGGATGGTTAACATTTCCCCCTCCAAAAACTTGTAGAAAGTCAACTAATCGCTTTCTGATATGTGCCAAGTAGATGGATGACTATTGTATTGCTTTGCGAGCAGACCGTGACAGAATAGACGAGCTCGGGACATGCAACAGGGAGTTTCTGGTCCGATGTTTCTACTATAAACTATAAAGGTTTTTAGAAGTTTCTTAGCGAGTTTTTAAGGACCAGGTAAATCGTTTAAAATAGTTGGACAAGCCAGGGTAATCTAAAAAGCCACCAGTTTGCCGGTCGCGTTAATTGATTTATGGCTTAAATGGTCTCAACTCGATCCAAAGCTACTGCCTTCGTTCAGAAAATGAGCGGATTACTTTTACCGCCATTCATCGTAACTGCGCCTGGCCATAGGAATCCTTTATATGCACGTTATTCAGGAAGCTTGATAAGTGTAGCTGGTTTGTTACATCGAATATACGGAAATGTGAAATGTGTAACGTCAAACATCAAAACTGTGGGCAGGCTAGTCTTATGGTTAACTCTATACCGTATTCGAGTATATATTTTTTGTGTCATTTAATTTTAGCCGAGTACAAAAACGTTTAACGAAGGAATGAGGCGGTTTTCCCCTTCGTGTAGTACAGCCCGCTGCGGGCATCAACTAGTTACATTTCTTCACAGTTGCTACGTTGAACTCTTCTAGTTTTCAACAAGCATGAGGAGTGAATCTGATTTTGACCTGCATTTTGTTTAAGTTCAATCAGAGAAAGCTACATGTTCTCAAACCAGTTGTAATCAAGGCAAAAGAACGAAAATATGAGACCGCTCCAAGGATTCAACCACTTGCTGTAACCAAAAGAATTCTTTACTGTTCGGGTTCCATGTACAAATGAAAGCCCGGGTTCTTGAGCGTCCATAGCAGGTTATCTTGGCTTTTTTGGGCTTATAATACACTTTTTGCTGATGACTTATTTTTGAACTGGGTCGTTTGTGCAACCAGCCCATAACCATGAATGCTACGGTCACATTTCCAAGCCGGGCCCGGCCGGGCAGTTTGTAAGAAGGAAAATTATGATATAAAAGACAACAAAACCCACAAAACATGAAAAGACTATCCATGGGCATAATCTTAATATGTCTGTTGATGTACACTTTTTTCGTTCCTGCAAGCATCCCGGCTGGGTCCTGATATGGAAATGTGACTGTAGAATAAGCCGGGCCAGTGCAAAAAGAAGTCGTCAGCAAAAAGTGTATTATAAGCCCTCAAAAAGGCTCAGATTTCTTTCTATTCCTATTGATTACAATGAACCCAAAACTGCAGCTTACACTGCCATTTCCTAAGAACTTCAACATGTATTCATCTATTTATCCGCCTGGATTCGCTACGTTTGTGGTAGGATTCACATATAAGGTGACTATCACCTTTTCTATCGTTACGTTTGTTTAGTTTTCAGTTATGTACAATTTATGATATGATTCCTATTGTTAAGTTTCAAGGGGAGGCCCACGAAAAGCCAACTAGGCTTCTGCCCCCCCTGCATATTTTTTTGCCTGTATTTCTTTGATTTAAAATACTTGCACATATATGCGAAAAAATAAACAATAAACAAGCAAACAAAGATGTCAACCCCGAGATCGGACTAAGTTTTGATCGATGGATGGACCCCTACGTATACACTTTTCGAAAAGTGTGGTGGGTTCTCAAACATGAGACCTCGAGGTGTCGCTCTCCTTGAACACGGGACGCCAGCTTCATGTGACATCCGAGAAGACGTCCCCGGCCGAAGCTAGGTACTCATTTTCATCTGAGTCAAGTATGTAAATAGGGGAAAGGTGCCTTTCTCAAGGGCACAACTCTGGGGCACGCCAGGGATTCGAACCCCAAAACCTTTAGATTTAAAAAGCCCTGACCACAGAACCTCATTGCCACATTGTGAAAGTTCGGTAAGCCACAACACGTCGGGATGTGCACTCTCGATCCTCCAGTTCTAATGAAACATTACTGCGGATTTTAGACGAAGTGATGACTGACCCAAGTTGACAAACTTATAACGAAACATGATGCAACTTCAAGCGAAATATGATGATCTAATACATATGCTATAAACACGATATATATATGGTATGACGACAAAAATTCTAAAAGGCGCATGTCCGGTCCCTTTACAACAGTAGACCTAGAACTTAGGGAAAAAATCAGGAATCAAAGCGTTTTTAAGCAATGATAAAATGCTGAGTAGTTGGTCAGGTAAACTGCTGTAGCGATCGGAGAGCCTCTCGCCATATCTATCGCTCACGTCTGGACAACAGTGCGCCGGGCGCGCATGTAACTCGTACACGTGTTTCTGGAGGGGACTGTGTGACTCGCAAACCGAGCTTGGCGACAGGGTACACTGTCGTAAATTAACGACACGGCAAGCCCTTGTAAACTTGTAAGCCGAGGACGTGACAAACGCTTGCGAACAAAGCACGATTTGAATGCTTGTAAATTAGGCTAGAGTAGACGAGGCATTTGGTGGTAAGCAAAGTACAAGACTAACGTTTGTAAGTCTAGCTTGTAAACTAAAGATAAGTCCAATGTTTTTAGAGTAAACTAAAGACAAAACAATGGCCGGGTAACTGAGAACAATACAGAAGGTTGTTAACTAGCTAAGGACAAGGTAAGTGTCTGCTAACTAAGGACAAGGCTATTACTTGGAAACAAAATAAAGAGAAGGCTGGCTGGCACGAATTATAGAAAACGCGTCAGAAGGTATCTAATACTGCCCAACGACCTGTTGGGAAACTATACTGGAAGCTTGATTTAGCTAGTATGAATAATCTTCCCAAAGACTAGACGTTCTACATGTCAAATGTTGCCTACGAGTTTTACGTGTAGAACATAAGCCCGTGCACCTACCCGCGGCAGAATAGGAGAAGATCAGCGCCAGTCCCGTCCAGCGAAGCCACCAGGCAGCCTGCGCCGTCATGTCTGCGGATATCCCTGCTGTTCACGTGGCCAGACCAGCCCACGACGCCAACTGTAGTATCTTAGAGTCCTTGGTGTTTGTTGGGGTGTCCTCAACAAAACTGCACCGAAAATGTTCCAGATACGCTGTCGTGTGTGTCCCCTGATTTCGGTCGATCGCAAGTTCGTCCAAGACCGTCCTCTGTTCACAAGGCCAAATCTACCCACAGCGCCAACTGAAGTATCTACAAGTTGGAGACCTTAGTTGTATGAATTTCGGGTGTCTCCTACAAAATTGTGCCGCAAAAGCTACACACACGCTGTCCTATGTGTCCCCAGATTTCGGTCGGTCTCAAGTGCCGGCCCAAGATCGCCCCTTCCCCGCTCGACTTGAAAGGTGGGTTCGGTTACGTGCCGAGGTGACGCGGGGGGCCTAATAGGCGTAATAATCACCCCTAAAGGCATGGCTTGTTACAAAATTATGATTCAACGGAATGTTCACTCATTATCGAATTTAAACCTACGCTCGTTTTTTTACGAGTTCTGTTGCCTTTTTTCTATTAACAAAGAGGACTGCTGTGACTAGTTTTGAAAGCAACGTATGGGAGAAATAGCCCTCTGTTTGATAGATAGAAATGCCCATTTTATCCCCTGAAGCAATCAGTGCATACCGCGTAATTCTAATGAGTCGTTCACGCGAAGGTCCGCGGCATTCTTGACTGTCAAAGTGGACGTGCTTAACTTTCATTCTATACGATATTCGGTACTTATAGTCAACTATGATGGTTACGATGGTCTAGGCTGTTTTGTGATAATGTATAGAGTGCGAAGACTTCATTTCTGGTTGTGACAATGTGTCTATCGCCTCCAGCAATGAGGGCAGGCCACTTATATCCCAATTTCACCAGGGCGACGACCTCGCGGTGACAGAGCGATTTGACGGGGCACTCAACGAATTTCATTCATGATAAAGAAATCATTTTTACGCTTAGTGAGTTTTGTTGTCCTTTAAGTCATACTTTTACGTTGAGGTCGCGGCTAAATTACCGTTTAATGGACGGGGTGTTAGCAAGGTCGTGTGGAGAGGGCGGGTCATTTTTTTCAATTAAAGTACTTGAAACGCAGGCGCAAACGAGACTTTTAGACACTTAGCAGAAACATCGACGCTTCAAATAATCGTATTTCCTGCCATTTTGACAAAGGTGTACACAGGCATTGCCGGCTAGTGCTGACATGTACTGAGATCAGTTGGCATCGTCCCTGAGTTGCGTAAGTATGACTAGTTGCCGCAGGGGACACCTATAGTGATGATGGACGTTTGCGCTAAAGGTCGGGCAAAGTGTCGGCATGATGCAAATGTCATGTGCCACACGGTGAATTGTACAGGCCGATCTCACGAGTGATTGCGCTTTGTCTTGTGTTGTACTTATTGTATTGCATTATGCTTCATTGTAGTGAGGGAGTAAGTGAGTATGGCGGTAGCGGTTGGGACATGACCCCACAGGCTACAACTGAAAAGAAAAAGGCGAGTAGCTTTTGCAGCCGACCTGACAAGGCCATGGCTTGTCCCAACCCCGGTCAGGAGATGGCGGCTCTTTCATCTACGCACACCGGGGGGACCCCTGCTGTTTCTGCGGCAGGCGACGAGTTGTCTGTTTACCCGAACTTAAGCACCACCCCCGCCCCCCCCCCCCACCCTCTCACTGGACCCGCGGCACGCTGGCGGCGTCGCTGCGTCCTAAACTGGATATGTGTTACCCTTGACTTTATAATGGGAATATATTTCAAAACTTACAAGTATGACCAAAAAGACAAAAAAAAAACACAAAGCTTAAAAAGATTCGGTTTTTGTCGATGAAATTCGTTGCAGCGACGCCGCCAGCGTGCCGCGGGTCCAGTGAGTCCAGTCCAGGCTCAAGGCCCCATTTGCACTTCACAGCGATTGACCATAGAGTTACCCTCGATTTCATCATTTGAATGAAATACAAGGTGTAAAAGTATGTTTTCAAAGACAACAAAACAAACAAAACGTTAGACATTTCGCTCTTAATCTATGAAATTCGTCGAGCGATCTATCAGATCTTTAAGCCCCTCTCTCCCTGACCCGCGGCACGTTGGCGACATCGCTGCGACCGACCGATTTGACAAAGCGATCAACGAATGCCATCGATAGAAAACGAATCTTTTTACGCTGTGTGTTTTGTTGTCTTGTTAGTCATACTTTTACGTTTTGCACGATATTCCCATGACAATACCCAATCAAAGTTTATTTTAGGACGCAGCGAGGCCGCAAACGTACCACGGGTCCAGTTAGATACTGGCCTAAGTCCAGCGGAAATGGGGGCATTATTATTAGTTAAGATTTCTTTAGCTGTTTTCTCTGATATCAAAAGAAAGGCGGTGTTTGTATGGTTCGATATCAGAGACTAGATTTTACTATTAGAGTTACTCTCCAACGAAAGGTTGGTGGAGAAAATTGTAACCTTCTCCTGACAGAAAACGGGGGCATATGAGAAGGTCACTTATTTGGGCCAATTTACACAAACGCAGCACTTAAACTGGTCAGGGTGAAAACTCATTCGTGTTAACTTTGTTGAATATATGATAAAATGTATGTTTTGGTTGATTCTTTGAAAAGCAAATCTAAAGTGTGTGCGTTACGCCATGAGGTGGTTTTGGGGGTATGCAAAACAGAAAAACAAAGAAGGAAAAAAAAGGATTGAGTTTTTTCGTCAGACAATGTGTGTATGTGCATGTGTGTGTATGTGTGTGTTTGTGTGTGTGTGTGTGTGTGTGTGCACGTGCATGTGTGTGTGTGTATGCATGTATGTATGGGTGTGTGTGCGTGTATGTGTGTGTTCGTTTTAAACAATGGTCGCTTTAACGATCTTGTTTTTATATTTGTAGCTTGTAACCAGATAATTTGTTCCAATTTAACGGACGTTGACATTTGAACGCAACCATACGCTTCAACCCCATTTGTGCACCCTTCTCTAATCGTCCATGATGAACAGTTACGGTACGAAAATCGCAATAAAACCGAACAATGACCGTACGCTAACAGGATGATGACTGTGACGCAGGTAATGATTGTGACTGAACAAAGTGGCGGGGCGAAGTATTGACGCATAGTCTAGTTTTGTGGAAACATTGTTACCTTTGAACCTTACCGTACGTATGTGAAAACATTGCGCCAAAACAAACAGTGGATGTGAGGGGTACCACGTTGTTGGAACTCTGTCCTCGTAAACGATGCTGCGACCTCCCCAATCGTGACCTTTAAACCTTACCGTACGTCAGTCACATAATCATCCAGACTGTGATGAACACCGTAACATCCGTAAGTAAACATCTTGGGTAATAGTTACTGAAACATAAAGGCAGACTGGGACATCAAAGAGGCCGCGTATTGAAGATTATGACATGAAGCGGAGGCGCAGCTGATAAGTCATGTCTGCTGTCAAAGCTGCCGCGAAGACGCCCTGGCAAACTGGTCGCGCCCTGCGTTAGGACCCTGTCACACTTGTGCGTATATCAAATGCGCGTGAGTTGCGTATTAACAAGTTTTTGTTTTAGATTAAGTTTGCAGCCGATGAAATCATTTCTTTGGTTCGATAACTAGGCTGCACAACGGTGGGTCAAAACAGTAAACAATTTCTTCCCTTCAATCTTTACTTTTACCCAAAAATGTTCATGCGCAACTCATATGCAGTTGAATATACGCACAAGTGTGACAGGGCTATTAGGACACAGCTGGAAGTGTGCTGACTGGTACATGTAATAAACGGAACATTAGTAAGTTCATATTCAATTCCAGTATCTCTAATGGAAGTGTCAGTAAAAGTCAGCACACTCGGCCTCTTGGTCTCCATAGTAGGACAGATTAAACTGTTTCCAGCTGTGACAGTAATGTTCTGTTGTAACCTCTGAGATGATAGATAATCTAATGTTCAGGTGTCATACATATTATAAGGTGACAGATGATATTCGGGTGTGGCCTGTGATCTCAAAATTGATTTTTTCATCAATCTTGTAACCATTGGTCAGTGTCTTCTCAGGGGAGGCCAGATATGGATTTGATACAGTGAGGACAGGGACACACAGACAGACTAACGGACACACACACACACACACACACACACACACACACACACACACACACACACACACACACACACACACACACACAAAGACACTCACACACATAAACAGACAAATCTTTAAATTGCCTACGTAATTCAAAGCGTGATACACAGCCCCCGTTGACAAATAAGTAATATTTCATTTTTGCTGTCAAGGTCGTCACGAAGACTCCCTGGTAAACTGATCGCGCCCTGCGTAAGAACTCAGCGGGAGGTTTAAGTGGTGGTGACTGGTACTTTTTGACTGGTACTTAATGGTGATATATAACGTACAGGTGTGACCTGTGATCTATTTTTTACCTATATGAGTAGGAAACAGGCTGGTACATATTTCACTCCAAATGGTTCCGTCTGTCAACCACTGCTTTATCTAATATACAAGTTCTCATATTCAATTTCCAGTATCTCTAATCAAAGTGTCTGTAAAAGTCAGTGCACTCGGCCTCTTGGTCTCCATAGTGGGACAAATGAAGCTGTGATAGTAACGTTCAGTAATGTTCAGTAATGTCAAGTCAAGTTAAAGCCTTTATTTTTCTTCGAAGTGCTTGTTCGGCCACATGGCCGCTTTTCAACAAGGTCGAAGTAAAGTGGAGGGGCAGGAATCACGGATAAAAAGTACAAAAATAAACTTATATGTGATATGTGATATTAATGTTCTGTTGTGACCTTTGAGATGATAGATAATGCTCAGGTGAGACATACTGAAAGATACTGTAATGTTCAGGTGTCATACATGAGGTGATAAATAATATCCAGGTGTGGCCTGTGATCTCAAAATTGATTTTGTCATCAATCTTCGAACCTTTTGTTAGTGTCTTTTCAGGGGAGGCCAGATATGGATTTGATACACTGAGAACAGGGACATACAGACAGACAGACAGATAAAGAAACACACACACACACACACGCACAAACACACGCACACACACACACACACACACGCACACACACACACATACACTGACGCACACACACTGACGCACACACACACGCGCACACACGCACACACTGACAAATAATTGCAAACCTTTAAAGTTGGCGACAGGTTTAATCGATTGCGTGCAACTAACAGGTTTCTGGGCAGTTTTGCCCCAGGGACCTAAAAATTCACATTTGTCAACCCTTAATTTGACACACTTCAATGGTTAAAGATCAAAGTTCGAAGCACAAAATCTGTTCACTGATTCTTTCAAATGACCTACAATGTATCAGTGATCATATTTGCACACAATAATTGCGTGCGTGCGTGGATGTCATTCACCAAACCTAACCCGCAGGTCGCGCAGCTGTCTGATGACATTTCGCGTCTGTTCAGATGACGGTTGTTTCTGCCCGGCCGGGTGTTTGACATGCCGGCCTGCGCTACGTGTGTCGGTAGAAGTAAGACAAGTTTTTTTTTTATTAAGACGACAACCTCGGGAAGACATTCAGTGCGAAAAAAGATTTCTGGCCTTCTCTTGTAATAACAGACAATTGAATTATCTCACCTTCAAATTCTAGTATTAGAAAAGGGAATGATGTCGAATTACTATGAACTTTCATGATGTGATGTCCATAACAGGGAATTTGCATACTACCGAATCAGCACAATACTAAGAGAAAAGTAAATTCCGCACATTGTTTTATTCAATCTCAACACAACTACCAGGCTGACCTTCGTGGTGGCATGTAACAAAGCTCGCAGCAACCCGCCGCTAGTCACACATTACGCTCAAGATCCCTTCTTCTATTGTGCTGTCTGGACCCACATTCACCCTCAGGAGTCACTGTCGTCATAGCCGCTGCCATGGCAACCGTCGAACAGGCGTTCTTCTGACGTCATTCCATTCTTCCTTCCCAACATGCTTCACGGGCGCGGCCATTACGATTGTTGTCAGGTCATTAGAGATTCATACGAACAATTAAACTCACTGGTAGAAAGGCGACGGAAAGTCCGTAATTTGCTTTAACCACGTTTTGGCACGTAGACTGTCATGTCTATTCTCCAAGCAGAGGAGTGGGTCCGGCTGGTCTTAGACGCGTTTTTAGGCATTTTTATCGGGCTTTCTAATTTGTCATGTTTTTGTCTCTATGTGGGTTATAGAGACAAAAAAACTTACAAAGTGGAAAGCCCGGCAAAAACGCCTAAAGACACGACAACAACCAGCCTGACCCACTCATCTGCTTGGAGAGTAGGTCATGACTGATTCATGTTGCATTAGGCCATGTTGATGCGATTATATGGATGACATCCGCGCGCGCATCAATTTTCCTCAGTTTCAAGAAAAAATAGTTTTCGACCATACTGTAAATCGTAGAAAGCAGCTGCAAAATTAGCAAATATATACCGTAAGTTTAAAAAAGATATATCGGAAAACGGATGCTATTAAATGTCGTAGCCAAAGTCAATTCCGCAGTTAAAGAAGATGTAAAAGAACAAAAATGAAGACTTTATTGTTCTGTATACCGTACTGTGTTCAGTTATTTGTTCAACCTTCCCGTCCGCTTAGATTTCAAAATGAAGGCAACTTTTTTTGCCAAGCTTTTTTTCGCACGCCTGCATCAGCTTTGGGGTCCCCGGCCAGGGGAGTCATCTATGGTATAACAATTATCATCTACATGTACCATTGACTATGGATAACGTTACATGAAGTTAGACGAGCCCTAGCGAACTGTTGCGGACGGTTGAAGCTTGTACGACTGGATTTCAGTTTCATCAGTTTCATCATCATGGCAGAGTGACTTTGCTCTGAAGGGGGAACCCATCCTTTGACTGACTACAGTTTTTTTCTTCTTTTTTCTCTAGCCATGCCATGTCTTCATGTGATCAGGTCAGGACAGGTCAGGTCAGGTCAGGTCAGGTCAGGTCAGTGATGAATCAAGTCGAAGCACCGCACGTCTGCTTAGTGATGACGTGTGTCTGGCTTCTCAGTTACCGGACCGCTTTTTGCAGGAAACGAACTGGAAACGTCGGTCCCTGCAATCAATCAATCAATCAATCAATCAATCAATCAATCAATCAATCAATCAATCAATAAATCAATCCACGCTTCATGAATCAAAAAACTGATTCAAAATTTCATTATGGAAATGTTCAAGTGTTCTCTAATTGAAAAAAAGACTAGTCACTTACGTTTCTCCCCTCCTCACATTCCGCTTGAAGGTTGCAAACACTCCGCGCAGGAAGTAGTTCCCGAAGACGGAGAACTGCAGCTCTCCCGTCGGCGTGTTGGCGGGAAGACTGTTCTGGCAGTTGTACAGGACAGAACTGTCGCTACGGCAACACTTTAGCTTCCAGCGCCGGTCTTTCTGGGTCGCGTCGTACTCACTGTGAAACATGCAGTTCAACAGTTAAGCACAAGGGGGCGCAGTTGTACAGGACAGAACTGTCGCTACGGCAGCACTTTGGCTTCCAGCGGCGGTCTTTCTGGGCCGCATCGTACTCACTGTGAAACATGAAGTGAATTTCTTGTTTTATCTATTATCGTGAATTCCTAGCTGATTATGAATACACTCTTTCCTGCCTATGCAATTTTAATTAATTTGGGCCTGGGCCAAGCCACCCTTCCTATCCCGGGGAGCAACGTTGGAGCTAATCCAAGCACGGAGGTAAAAACAGATCTACCGACAGAAACAATTAGATGTACGTTGTACGTTTCCCACCTGTGGAAGCCCGTGACGAGGCTGTTGAAGGGGCACTGGTACCAGAGGACCGAGCCGAAGTCGTTGGCGAACGGAGACCAGTAGCATTCCCCCAGCTGCCCCAGGCCCATGTACGTGCAGCTGTAGTTCCACGCCCGATCGCCCGTGGCGCTGCAGTACCTGCTCCCGACCGCGCTGAGGGCGTAGGACTCAGGACACTCGAACGTGAAGGATGATCTGTAAAAGTAGACTCCTTTATTATTAGACTGAAATAGAAGACTGAATGGTTTATCATTCGACAATAGACTGTAATAGTAGACTCCTTTAACAGTCGACATTAGACTGGTTTATTGTTAATTTATTTTGACCGGTGCTATGACCTAGTGGGTAGAGTGTTCACCTAACAGACGGTAGGCCGTGAGTTCCATCCCCGGATGAGCCAGATGGTAAAATTGTTTTCTATGTTTTTCTTAGTTGTTTCCTTCCAGCACCTGATTTTCCTTTCAGCAGCCCTTGGGCCACACAACATTGTGTAATCACTTCAACAGGAGGCTAGTCCACTGGTAGTGGTTTGTGTTAAACTGCCATACTCTTTCCCAATAGACCCCTTTCCAAATACCGCGGCCATTTTGAATCTAGCGCGAGCGCGCGTGGTTCGAGCTCGGGAAAGCGCGGGAAAAATACACACCCGGTAAGTCCGAGCCAGCGGTAATGGCGTCCTCAATAGAAAGCAGCGTTGAGTCATCTTCGGCGGCGAGATGTTCTCCTCCTCGGTGAAATCCATCGATATATTTGCATGGCACAAGTAGATGATATTGTTGTGGACACTTGGACTCGATATCGGCCAGTAAAATTGTGAATTTCTGCTACTTTTCCACAGTTCCTGCCGGGATGTTGGGCGCGCGCTACAGTGATAGAATGCTAATATGTTTACACCGCGTGCTTGTAGTTTCCCTAGTAATGTTAGCTTAAGTCGAGAAAAATCCCACAAAACATACACTTTTCGGGCTGGGATCCTTATAGCTACTTAGATAGAAATATACAGAATTTTACCGGTCGTGACCGTAATTTTGGACGATGCCAACTTCGCCTGGGAAAACGCGCGTTGAGAGGGGGTCGTGTGTTCTGTCTAGCCTTTCTTTCTTTTCTGTCTAGCTTTTCCTTTCTTTCTTGTTACATCTCTCCGCATGGCGATATTTGACATTTCCGCTGAATGCAATCCAACAAAAAAAGACGTGAAAATGTAGGCTTGAGCTTAAGGTCAGTTTTGTTAGGAATTTAGCAGAATTTCGGCGGCTTCTTTTGACGAGTTTTCTGAAATATCAAAACCTAAAGTACGTGAGTGAAGATGGAGTGTTTTCACTTTGCGCCGTAATATCTTAATTTCCGTCGGATGATATTACAGAAACGTGAAAATATGGGCTTGAGGGCTTTGCGAGTATAAAAATTTAACGGAACTTCGGTGGCTCCTTTGACTTTGACAATATTTTAGTGCCAAGATTAGCTTGATGAAGTTCGTGAGTGAAAGCAGGGGGCGTGTTTCATTACATCACTTTTCGCGGAAATATTTTAGATTTCTACAGGATGAAACCCCACAAAAAAAGGAAAAATATCGGCATGAGGTCCTTCAGTCCTGAAGTCAATACTATTTAACGTTTTTCGGGTTCCATCCGGGCAACAGATATCTGAAATATTGCCGTGCAAAATGATTGAAAGAAACGTCAGATACAGTGGAAAACACACCTTCACTCACGTACTTGGAGTCCTCAAGACTAAATTCTTGGCATCCTAAAAGATCGTCAAAAAGCCGCCGGAATGCTGCCAAATTTGTACCCAAAAGGACATTGAACTCAAGCCTATATTTAAACGTTTTGCAGGATTTCATTTGGCGGGAATATAAGATATTGCTGAGCGAAGTCGATGTAACGCTGCACAGAAAACACGCCCCTCCCTCAAACTAACGTAATTTCAAGATGATGTTGGCATTGTCACGACAGCCAAAAGGCTCAAGAGTTATATTCATACCTAAACGTAGCTATAAGGATCCCAGCCCGAAAAGTGTATGTTTTGTGGGATTTTTCTTGACTAAGCTAACATTACTAGGGAAACTACAAGCACGCGGTGTAAACATATTAGCATTCTATAACTGTAGCGCGCGCTCAACATCCCGGTAGGAACTGTGGAAAAGTAGCAGAAATTTACAATTTTACTGGCCGATATCGAGTCCAAGTGTCCACAACAATATCATCTACTTGTGCCATGCAAATATATCGATGGATTTCACCGAGGAGGAGAACATCTCGCCGCCGAAGATGACTCAACGCTGCTTTCTATTGAGGACGCCATCACCGCTGGCTCGGACTTACCGGGTGTGTATTTTTCCCGCGCTTTCCCGAGCTCGAACCACGCGCTCTCGCGCTAGATTCAAAATGGCCGCGGTATTTGGAAAGGGGTCTATTGCAGAGGGCTAAGCAGAGTAAGAAAGCACTATGTACCATTCTAAAAGTCTTTGGTATGACTCGGCCGGGGATCGAAATTTCGACCTACCGTGTGCAAGGCGAACTAGGCCATTGCACCTGGCCATTGCACCTGTCCAGAACACGAGATATCACAACCATAGCTTCTGCTGTAGCACCGTATAAGGCCCCTAGAAGGCCAAATAGCGTACTCCCCACACCTACCCGCCCACCAAATATAATTAAGATCCATCAACAGCTTCTCGAGTTATGCTGTCCACAAACAAAGCAACGTACGAACGACTAAACAAACATACAAACAAACAAACAAACAAACAAACAAAAAAAGCACACCCTGCCACAAACCCACCTACAAACGGCACGGAAAATATGACCTTTTGGGCAAAGGTAATTAATTCGTCGGGCGCTTACGTTGGCCGGGCGATTACGTAGCGACCATTTGGAACTTTTTTTTTTTTTTTTTTTTTTTTAACTTTTATTCAAAATATGCAGACTGGCAGGATATCCTACTGGATATCCTGAATTGTTCTGACAGTAACAATTGTAGGTTCCACTAGTTATACAAAATACAGGTCACAGTTCAATTTGATCTAAAATGTCCTTGAACTATAAAATAATTGCAAGCTTGTGTGCGTGGCATCAAGAATAAACCGTCGGACAGGAATGACGAGTTTAAATAGCCATAAATATACATGTTAGGACGATTTAAAGATCAATACAATTTAAAAACGATGGTTTTTACCACATTACACGTTTAAAAGTTCACGAAAGTGACTGGTTGTACAGTTTTGTGGCATGAAACAGAAACGAGTTCTTCAGCCGTTCGGTCCTACAAGTAGGTAGAGTTCTATGGTTATGGTTTCTGAGAGTTCTGCCGGTTTGTTGTTGCCGACTGCTTGTTGTCATGTAGTGCAAGGGATGGTCTTCAGATTGCATCTGTTGAAAGAGTTTTAAGGCTGCTTCGTCACGTCTAGACTTGAGCGCTGGCAGGTGGGCTGTCGTCTGGATACCTCCATTCCCGTTGATAATCCTCGATGCTCTCTTCTGGACAGATTCGACTGTTTTTGACTGGGTTTTGTTACATCCGGCGTACACCACGTTAGCATATTCCAGAACGGATCTGATTAGGGTTGTGTACACTGTCGTGAGGTCGTCTGGGGGCATACCACCTTTAGCAAGTAAGCGAAGATAGTGGAGACGTTGTGATCCCTTTTTTGTCGCATGTGAGATATGGCTATCCCACTTAAGGTTAGAGGTCATCTTGAATCCGAGGTAGGTGGCGCATGTGACAATAGGTACTTCTTTCCCACCCAGTATGAGCGGTGGAAGGACTGGAGGTATTCTGGAGAAGCATATTCTGAGTTCGTACGACTTGTCGCCGTTCATGACCATGTTGTTCTGCGTTGCCCATGAGTCAAGGTGATCGGCTTCCTCCTGCATAGTATCGTCCGTTTCCGCGGTGACACAGGGCATGCATCTGGACAGTCCAATGTCGTCTGCGTATCCAATATTTGTAGTTGTTGCGTGTTTGGTAGTTCGAGAGGACATGTATACTAGGAATAAGTAAGGTGACAGAACTCCCCCCTGTGGGACTCCGGAGGTGACATCTTTCCAGCTGCTAAACTGACCGTTGGCAGCGACACGTTGTTTCCTGCCAGACAGGTAACTCTGAATCCAAGTGAGCATTCTTGTAGCGATTCCACGGGTTGCCAGGTGCTTTAGAAGGATGCCGTGGTCAACCTTATCGAAAGCCTTAGACATGTCGGCAAGTAAAACTCGTACAACTGATGGTTGCTTGTTGTCAAGGTCAGTTAGCCAGGACTGATATGCCTTCAGCAGTGCGCCAAAGCGGAATAAGGCTGGATACAAAGGGTGACACTGGGTATACACATAATGGGCCTTTGACAGACCACAGTGGAGCACCGCATGCAGCTGCAAGCCTTCAGTCTAGGGAGAAGGGAATGGAAGGAGGTCACCGGGAAGAAAATCAGGCCGGGACAGAGCGTGGACTGGTGGAGCTGGTGTATAACGCCGAATGGCGGTTGTACCGGTTATATAGATACAGATACAACAATGTAATTGAAACGGTGTTTGCCATATCTTAACCTTTATTTTTTCTTCGCTTACTTGTAGCCGTCTTCCGTTATCAACACCATACATCTAAAACTGATACTAATATCGAAAATGAGGTACTAAACAGTGTCAGAAGAAGAAGAATCACAGATAGTAAAGACAGTAAAACGTACCCGAACTCCGTGTTGTACCCCGACGCGTTACAGGCAGCTTCTGGGCGGGAAGAGGCGCCGGCGGTGGCCGAAGAAGACGACGAGTTCGTCCCGCCGACTGCAGAGTCGTCCGCAGAAGAGTTGTCAGGTTCCGGCGCAACTTGCCGCCTCACCCTGCTGCCTTGTACGGGCGTGGTCGCGACCGCGGCCGCCAGCAGCAGCAGAAGCATCGCGGCGGCGGATAGCGGCGACATGGCGGCCAGACAGTGCGTTGGGCGAGACACTACTGGCAATGGTTTCTGCTGATTGTTGAGACACCTTGATCTATGACCACCTAAATATAGTCTCCTAAACAAAAGTTCTGATAAAGTTCTTGGTCTTGCCAGCTGGATAATGCCCGAATGACGTGCGAATGGTCTTGGTTACAGTATCCTAGCAACGCGCTTACGTAGTCATGACATTGATGGAGATTCAATGGGAAAAGGTCGTGGGAAGGTAAAGTTGCTTTATCTAACTGTTAGTCAAGATAAGGCGTTATTGAAGACACAAATAGGGGCAAGAATAGAGGTGACTTGTTTGAAGCTTAGAAAAAGGTCCCTACACTGCTACCCGGAGATTAAGAAGACCGATCACTTGATATGATATAGTATATTCATACATTACAAATATATTTATATCTGAATGTAATATATACTTATATCTGTCTACGAAAATAGTCACATAGAAGAGATGTTGAATGAATACATGTAACATAAAGGGATGTATCTTGAAGAGATGTAACTTAAAGGGATGTAACATGAAAATATATAACTTGAAGAGATGTAACATGAAAAGATGTAATATAGAGAGATGCAACATGAACGGATGTAACATGAAGAGATGTAGCATGAATAAATAAAACATGAAGAGATGTACAATTGTAAAATGTATCAGTACCCATCCCCCTAGAAAATTATCTGAAAGACATGAAATCGAAAGAAGCATAATATGAGATTGCTGTCCGAAACATTTATTAAACAAAGACCACCACAAATGGCAAGATATTCAATTAGACTTGTGAGAAACTGATGGCAAAGCACACAGATCAAGGAGCATCGGCAGCAAATCACGCATACTAGACACTAGCTAGCATATGAAATATACACCACGAAAGTTCTTTAGTCGCCCTTTTATGTTCTACACGGGTTAGATGATAGGTGAAATAAAATTGGTGTAATTTCTTTGCCGTTCATACTTCTTTTGGAGAGTGTTTGATTTTGTTGAGGAATCGGACTGGAAGAATATTCCAAGTGGAGCCTAGCGCAATGTTTGGAACTCATGTTTAATTTGTTTCAAATTGATAACGAAAATGGGCAAATTCACTTCAATGGGCTTGTGCGCGATAAGCTTTTGTAGCTTTGCATCTCCTCACGTCGTATCGTCCCATAGCTCGGTCGTAGCTGAGTGACTGTGCCTGACACCTAGCGAGACCAGCAGGAGAAAGACGCCCGGCCCTCCTCCTTGCAGTACATGTCGTTAGGACAGGAGGCGCTGCTGCACTGATAAGCTGAGCCGGTCCTTGTGCCGGGCTCTGATGTAAATAAAGAAGAGAAAGGAAACAGAAAAAAAAATGGTTTGAGTTGAGGATAATAAGTTCATCGTAGCGCATGTGTGTCATACGTTTCATTATTTTTTCTATCATAACGCACAGTAGGCACTGATCAATTTAAAAATAATATCAAAGTAGGGAGTGAATACGCCACAATGTTTTTTCCAAAGTGTCTTCAAAAGTTTCTTCAAAAGATACGACAGAAAGTACTATTTAATAAGGGAGGCTATGCGTCAACTCTTTACGAAATAGGGCAGTTGCCTTTAAGCCACTGTCACACATTTAGGACCCATCCACAATTTTGCTTCCAACTCCCAACCACGGTCTGGGGAAGGTCAAGAGGCCATGGTCCGCTAGGTGTGACAGGGGCTTAGTTTAGTACGTGTTCCTTACCGATGCAGAGGAAGTGCGTCAGCTGATCGTCGCAGGTCCAGCCGGCCGGGCATGACGCCACTTCGCACCACTGTATGGCTGGACAAGACGACACAGGGAAATAAACAATTATAGGAGAACAGATGAAGTTACAAGCTTAACTGAAGAACTCAGCCTCGGAACTCAGCATGGACAAGAAGTAATCAACAAAAGTCAGATAGTCGACCGTGCAGCAATATGTAAGGTTTGAAAAAACAACACAGGAACATTTACTATCAGAAACATTCATAAGAGAACTGATGAAGTTAAAAGCTTAAACCTTAACTTAGACTTAAAGACTCAGTCTCGAAACGTAGCTTGAACAAGAAGTGATCAACAAAAGCAAATATGTCACGGAAGCCACGATGCACCATGTGGCAACTGTGCATCAATGTAAGGTTGGACAATACAACACAGGAACATAAACCATCAGAAATAATCATAGAATAACTGATAAAGATAATGCTTAACTAAGTCTTAAGGGCTCAGTTTCGAAAGTTATTATGAACAGAAAGTAATTAACTGGAAGTATAATATATGGCCTTCGTCGGTTGGTATCTTAACCATGGTAAAACCCTAATTTACATTTTCAGCTATGGATAAGCGGTCCTACGCGAGAATGTGAGTCACTGCCAGTCTCTGCCACATTTTAAGATGACTCGCACTGCACGAAATGGCCTCGGATCCTGACGTATTCGGACAGGAGAAACGGAATCCGGAACCTCAGATCCTTATGAATCTGGACGGATACCGGGGCCGTATTGTAATAAACTCAAATTTACCTACAGTAACCTACATATGCAAGTGGTACCCTGATGTGGTATACCACTTGCAGATGCAAGTTAATTCAGGTAAATTTGAGTTGTTCTAGTACAATACGGCTCCCGAAACCGTCCGGATTCTCACGGATCTGAGGTTCCGGATCTCCGAGTTCTCCTGTCCGGATAAGTCAGGATCCGAGGCCATTTCGTGCAGTGTTGGCTCAATCTCAGTTTTTCGAGAAAAGCAAATTCATCACTCGATCCTTTCTTACCTGCGTGATTCTCACAGAACTTTCCATCGTACCCAGCGGGGCATGCGCAGACGGTGTCGGTTCCCCCGAAACAGGAGCTACAGTTCCCGCCATGCATGCAGACGTTCTGGTCACACGAGGTGGTCTCTGTAGATACACATGTGACACAATATCGAACCGTCTTTAAATATACGAATAGCTCTCTCTCTCAAATTTGCAAACGTCTAGCGAGCTAACGTGCTGCCGTGCTGGATGTGGTCTGAGTAGCTTTCATCCGGTGCACATACGGTCAAAGGTCGTGCTGCTAATTAACCAATTTGAGCTGCACCCAAATGCCGACTGTGATGTTTAAACTGCTCTGAAAACATATTTCATTATCCATCCCACTCCCCTGCTTTCAACATCTCATATACACAGTACTTATGTGAAGCTGTGCTGCTCCATGTAGGAGGTTGCACTTACCAGGCGGACAGATGTAGCTGTGCTGTCGGAGTTTTCAAGTCGTGAAAACGTTCGAAATGGGTGTTCCGGACCGGATGATAACATCGGATTATCATACGGGCTTCTACTTTTATCACGAGGGCTTCCATAGAATGGTTCGAACACGCCTCACGTGCTCCGGTTGCACCACTGTCGAAAATTAAATACCGGATTCGTAAGTTGGAATCAATGTTGTTACATTTTTTTGTTCGAGGACACAAAATTATCTCAACTTCTAGCGCATTTTGCATTGAAGTGCGTTTTTTTCGGGTCGGTGTGACGAAACAATACAACGTCGTGTATTCCGCATCACCCTCGGTCCCAGCCCGGCCTCCCGCCGGTCGGATTACCCTCCGGCCGTCGGGCATACTTCCCGCGGTCGGGCTGGTATACCTCAGGTGATACGGACTACACCGTGTTGTATTCTGTATGTACCCACCAGACTGGCAGATGTAGCTATGCTGCTCCATGCACGAGGTTGTCTTGGCCCTGTGGCTGTCCGCGTTGTCCATCAGAACACACAACGCGCAGGGCAGGCCGGGAGAATCCTCTGCCCAGTCCAAACCTGCTATTTCGTCTGTAAATAGTAAAACAGGGATTTATGTTTGTTGTTAGGATGTATTTAGTAATAGATGGTGGCTTTACTCTGTCAAAAGTTTATGTTACTGACGATTGATTGATCACATATTGTAGATTTAAAAGTGCTATATGTGGTCATTGACGTCATCATCACCTCGCGATGAACATCCACGATATATGGTTACATAAACAAATGCAATAGAATCGTACTATTTAACAAAACTGTACTTAAAAGTACACTAAACAAATCATTAAACATAAAGACATGGCATAAATTATCATCATTATCATCCCACTTTTCAACATGACACAAATTATCATCATTATCATCCCACTTTTCCACGTTTTTCCCTTTTACGCAGAAAGCTGGTAGGCAAAGGAAATTATTTCGAGGGACGCAGCATCATTTAATACGTCATGTAATAGTATAAATATTTTTCTCGAAATCGGGTTATATCAAGAATTTCTACAACCTTTTTTTAGCATGAATGAAATATGCCAAGTAGACGAAAAAAGGTAATTTACTGAAGACGCTGGGTTGGTCGCTGAAGATCAGTTTGTCTGAAGTGACCTTGGTGCCGATCCAATGGGAGTCACTGTTGCCTGCCGGGATATGTCCGCTCAGGAACCGCTGCTTCCCGACATCCTTTGCGACAGCCAGGTGCCCGCCCTCGGCGCGACACGCCTTCTCCGCCGCGAAGTGAGTCGCAGGGGCGGAGGAGAACTTATAACAGCTGCCGCCGTCCACAACTGCAGAAGTAGAAATCAGAAATTGTTAACATGTCACTAGCCTCTACCAGGCTCCAGAGGCGGCTGGAAAGAGTAGAAACTGGCCAAATAGACAGAAAAACATGAAAGAGGAGTTAGTCTGCTGTAGGGGTACAGCTTGCCACATATTGGACCCTCTCTCCGTAGCCAACCCCCTTGGCATACTATTCACTCTATCAGGGAAATTTCGACTATTTTTCCAGCCATCCCGTAGGGCCTGGTAGGGGCTAGAATGTAACTACAAAAAGAAGTTAACTGGCTAGGTATCCAAGTAATATATTGTTGCCTTCTCCGCCGCGAAGTGAGACGCAGGGCTGGACGAGAACTTATAACAGCTGCCGCCTTCCACAACTGGAGAAGTGGAAATCAGAACCTGTAAAATGTCCCTACAAAAAGAAGTTAACTGGTTAGGTGTCCCAGTAATATATTGTGGCCTTTTCTGCCGCGAAGTGAGACGCAGGACTGGACGAGAACTTGTAGCAGCTGCCGCCGTCCACAACTGGAGAAGTGGAAAGCATCACTTGTTAAAATGTCACAAGAGAAAGAAGTTAACTGGCCAGGTATCCAAGTAATATATTGTTGCCTTCTCCGCGCGCAGCGAAGTGAGACGCAGGGCTGGAGGAAAACTTGAGCAGCTGCCGCCGTCCACAACTGGAGAAGTGGAAATGAGAACTTATAAAATGTCCCTACAAAAAGAAGTTAACTGGCTAGGTATCCCAGTAATACATTGTTGCCTTCTACGCCGCGAAGTGAGACGTAGGGGTGGCGGAGAACTTGTATCAACTGCCGCCGTCCACCACTGCAGAAGTAGAAATCAGAACTTGTAAAATATCACTACAGAGATAGGTTAAATTGGCTAGGTAGCCAAGTAGTATAAGGACCTCGACCTACATCTGTAATAAAATATCACATGTTCAATTAAATATTGAAAGTGAAAGTGGTTAAAATTACAGTCTTGAGTTCTCGAGTTGGTTAACGATATTTCTATTTTTCACTTACCAGTTCTTTTCAGATCCTTAGTATATGCAGTATAGAAGCGCATTGGTACATATTTTTTTTATACTCAAGTCAACTTGTCTCCCATCTGTTAAGTTTCAAATCTGCATGCAGAAACTCACCTGCCTCACACCTGTCTCCGGCGGTGCCTTTGGGACAGTCGCAGGTGTAGCTGCCGATCTGGTCCACACACGTGCCTCCCCCCAAACACGGACTGCTCGAACACTCGTCCACATCTGCAACAGTTTGTGGTACGTTTTGGCTACTTCAGGCATAAATGGAACTAAATATCATCATTACTTGGCCAAAGTTTCGGTGACCGTCTGTCGCCTCCCTCAGGGCAACTCACCGGTTCTATTTCGCACTGCAGCTAGGTGTTGCTGCGCACTAGCACTCCCGGCTCATTTGGAACCGCATTGTTACACTGCAGCAGCGACACCTAGCTGCCATGCGAAATGAAACCAGACTGAGTCGAGTTTACGCAGAGGAAGGTGGCAGACGGTCAACAAAACGTCGGCTAGGTGATGACTTATTGCTTGTGTACAAAGACATTTTCTATACTATAACTTTTTAACGGAGAAATGCTTGCGGCGGTTTTATCTTTACTGTTTTTACGGAAAACTTTTCACCGTGAACTTAAAATCAACGCAAAAATGTCCATTTTACAGTTCTTAAGGGACAAAATTATTGTATTGTTGGCGGTGGTTTTATTTTCTCGGTTTTCGCAGAGACCTCTTCACTACGAATTCAAAACCACAGCAAACATTTGTCCTTAGCGAAAAAGTGATGTCGATGTGGCGTAACGGTTACTGCGTTGGAACCAATAGGTCCCAGGTTCGATGCTAACCCAAAGTTGTGCCCTTGGGAAAAGCACTTTACACGACCTTCCCTGACGGTGGGGTGAGGCCCACCGAGCCACTTTGGCATGTCAAAATGTGGACCAAAAACACACTACGAATCAAAATCTTCACATTGACATCCGGATAGAGCCGTTTATTTTTTCTAACAGAGAAAATAAATTGTTTGCCGTTCATCTTCTAATTTCGCAGCGACCTCTTCACTGCGAATTTCAAGTCACTCAAATTTCTCCCTACTGCAAAATTAAATCCCCGCGACCATATTCTCTACTACGGTACCTTACCTGTGCAGAGGGCCCACAGGTCGAACTGCCCCGCCCCCGACACGTAGCTGGTGGTCTGGTGGTCCAGTCCGTAGGCGCCGTCCCCGGACGTCCACCAGCGGCGGTACAGGAACACGTCATCCAGCAGGGCGCAGTTGTACGAGTTCACCGTACCTGGGCACACCTGGGAGTCGTGACGTTTACGTTATAACGCCAAAAAAATACTCAAGTAACTGGATAATATTTCGAAACAGTCCGACGTTTTAGACAGCATCCGCTATCTTTCATCAGTGACTAAAGAAGGGACTGGGGAACAAGGTCTTATCCAGTTACTTGAGTTACCATTTTTGGCGTACCTCATTACATGCTTGTCTAACCTTCATCATTTAACTTGTAATGCGTCTGTATAATTCGCGGTCATTGTCAAGATCATCATAACTTACTGAGCGACCTCATTTGTCGAAGGCCACAACGTATGGTTATCTACCCTCCTTCGCAGGCTTCCTAGAACGGCGGCGTATATATTTTTGGGGGAGGGGGTGACGCCAGTTCTAACACGGGCCAAGGTTCTCTAATGCCGACTCCGGCAAGGGAGTTTCGCTGCTAAGGGAGTTATGTAGCCGAGGGACGACCGCCTTTCTATCCAGCCTGCTCCCGATCGGGCCCAGCAAAGGGAAATTAAAAAAGACTAAGCGGCAATCGACATGGACTTGTGAACTGCTGCGTCCCGTGGACCTCAATAAACCGCACGCACCTCCCGGCAGTGAGTTGTCACGCCCCCGTATTCACTGACCCGGTCGTCACCCGTTCTGTACGACACGTGCACGTCCACGACTATCACAAGAATACACTTAGTTTGGGAACGTACGACGTTCATACGACGATAGTACGACGATCGTACGACGATTCAACGACGAATGTGACCGGGGCCATCACCATTAGAACCCCAAATTCTACCAGGATCATGCAAATTTTGGGAGAAACGCCTGGGGGCCTATATTGATCCAGTGACTTAGTGGTGCATAACGACCCTGTCAGACATAGCTGAACATGACCTTCTCAATACCGTGATGGGGAGTTACTCGTACGGACGTCTGTGGTTGGGAGTTGGCAGGCAAGGTTGACTACTAGTATTCAAATTGGTCTTCGCCGGTACTGACTGACTATAACTATGAATCTTGGAATGGATCAGTGGAACGAATTGGAGCTAGAATAGGATACGAGTCGATTCTAAGATAATGCCGAACCAGTTCCAACTTTTGTTTGGGAGTCTGAATGGTCAGGAGCAAAGTCATGGTGAGGTCCTGAATGTGCAACAAGAGATTAAATGGAAAAATTTAATCCAAAACACGTACAAGATTAAATTCGCAGCGTTACCAACCTCGTACGCGATGACGTTGAAGGTGGCGCAGTTTGTGCTGACGGTGTCGAACGCCACGCAGTCCGAGGAGTAGAACTGGCTGTTGGAACAGCGGTCGCCACCCCTGAAGTTACACGGGTACCTCATGCCCAGCCCCTCGCAGGTCGCCTTGACATTGGCGTTGGTCATCTCCCCGGCCACACGAACCTTGTGGAACGCCAGTCCGCCAAGGGTGGTCAGATAGACCGTCTCACCTGGATGAAGTAAAGGCACGACAATCAGCAAGGAAGAATGAACATATGCCACAGAGATTTATATATTTCTTTAATATATAGCTAAATTCTTAAAGCCCAACAGTTTCCCGTTTTTGTCAAAGAAAAGGATAGCCTGCAAAACACATGCACCCCCCCCCCCCCAACATCTGCTTGTCAATCTAGTAGACCATCAAGTCAGTGGATACGGCAGGTCCAGCGTTTTAGTACTCTCCAGCTGTGGGACCGCCACCATCTTCCCCACGAACCTCCGCTTGGAGAGTGGCGTTTTAGTACATGTACATCTAGATAGATAGCATCATGATAAAGGCAAAGAACTGACCAAAACTTTATACAAAATAGAACATTTCTTTGAGGAAGGGAGTCACTAGAGACGTAAGTATTTGAACAGAAGCAATGATTGAGCACGACGTCGTAAAGAACACACTATATATGATTAAGCTTTTAGAAATGGCTCCATGTCTAAACCCTACCAGTTCATAGCAAATATATATATCTACAACAATTTCAAAACCATTATGTACGTACACAAGACCCATGCATTGGCTCGACATAGCTTATGCAAAGAAAACTGTTGCCGCGTGAGTAAACGACATGTGTTGCTTCACTGATACCAACTGCAAATTTAGCGACTGTGGCATGTCATAGTCGTCGCTAAGGGCGTCGTGTGGAATGTGGGCATTTTTAATTAAGCACACTACCACAAGAGGTGTGAATCCTGACAACTTCAGTATCATTTGATTCTATAAGTAGGATACTGGTAGTATTGTTGTTGAATAGCTTTGCCATGATGGATTGCACCATCTACGGTTGTCGAGCAGCAAAATTCATACAGTTATTATTATTACGTTCATTCACTGTTGAATACGGCTTGAACTCAACCCAGAGGATTTTCCGTTCTTATCTTTATTCAAAGTCCATAACAAGAAAGCCTTACAATGATTATGACGTGAATTAGGACTGATTTTCACGAAGAGTATGAAATATTAGGTTGGACCTGGAGGTTTGATGTACATGTACTAAGCCAAATGGAACCGAGAATATTTCCCATACCAACATTTAAATAAAGCGGCTGTAAATAACCTTTCTAAAGTACGATGAAGGTGATGGCAAATGTGTTAAATTTTGGTAGGGAGTCGTACAGGAAATTTTGAAAGAAATAGTAGGAGAAAAATATCAAAGGAAGGCAGTAAGAAGTAAAAGAAGGCCCGGGGAGAGAACAGAGCTGCTACGTCACACGTGGCGCTTCGTCCAAGCTAAGGATCAATGAGTACTCATTAAGTAACATATTATTAAGTAACGAACGGCGCAGTTACATACGTGGCCGATTTGGTGGTTTTTAGTGATACAAGGAACTGACTTTCGAAAATGATCTACGACATATTTACACTGCATTGCTGCATTTCGCATGACAAGTGGACGACAGCCACGTTTTAATGTTATTGTCGTGTAGCTGTCATGAGACATATACCGCGGGTATTGCTTCTATGGCTGGTGATCATTAGCACTTACCTTGGGACGGCGAGACGCCCACAGAAAGTACGACGCAGAAAAGTAGGAGCCCCAACATGTTTAACCTATACTGCTGTCGAGCATAAAATGAACTGTGGACCTGCATGCACTATAGTAATACTACTGTGTATCTATTTTTGTCACCTTTGTAAATAGCGATACAAGAACTCGCCGAGCGAGGTTTGCCTAAGAGTCCACACCCTGCACCGTTACTCCGGTATGTAAAACGCTCTATGCCTGAGAGTGCCATGTTCTCCGAGCGACGCACCACCTGCTCTGGCGTTTCATAAGAGCTGACTTTAAAGTAAGGTGATCATTAATTACTATTTTGAATTCCATTAGAGTTGAGCTAAGGCTTGTCTTACTTGAGGCAATCGCCGGTCTCACCTTTGGCCCACATTAATTGTTACGTCAACCAGTGTGTTACAATAAGGGCTTTGTGGCGCGACCTTTAGACTGTCAATTGGGTCCCAATTATTTCATTGGTAGGATACGCCATGGTATACAATATTAAGAGCAAACAGGAAATTAGCATCAATTAGGTAATTACTGTGTATGGCACAAACTCAAAAATTTTCGATGAAGATCCGCCGGATGATTCGACATGCTTGTAGACACAAAGGCATTCAACTTGCGCTAGAGAGTACGCTATTGCATGAAAAATATTAAGACGAACATTTGCTTTCTTTGGGTTGTTTTTTGTCTGAATTGACCTATAGCAAAGTAACTACTTTCGCAGAGTATAAAGTACAGAAATGTTTGACAACATACAAGTAAAGACAATGTCTGCTCATTGATGATGTTCATTTATTTAAGCACAGATGTGGGAAGGAAGTGTTGAAGTAGTCAGACTGCAAATCAATAGAGAAGGCTACCTAGTGTTTTTCAAATACAATTGGTTTTCTTTACACGTTGTAAATATTTCCTTCATTCTACAGATGATCATTTTTGAAATATAATTACAGGGTACAATAGTTCTACGCTTCTGAATCATACAATGGAAATTTAATGAAATAGGTCAATCATGCAGTAGGTAAGACAATAATATCCAAACAAATGTTGATTCAATCATTTTCCTTAGGTGTATGCTTCAGGAGGAACATAGGTGTATGCTTCCGAAGGAACATCGAGTACCTACAACTAAAGCTCTATATTAAATTGATAGTTTGCACACACCTACACTTATCGAGCCCATTAAGCTCACCAACATTAAAAAAATTGTTACCGTATCTAGGGTTTCTAAACTTTCTAGTTGTAGCGAAAGTTGGAATAAGAGGAATAAGGACTGCGTTTTTTTTAAATCACATGTTTTTCTGTTAAGCGTGTCTTGCGTCGTGTTCCGTTCCTGGTCCGTTGTGTTCCAATGGTATCGCCGATGTCTACAGAAGTCACCCGGCTCTGCACGAGAAAGATGCCGGCCCCTCCTCCTTGCAGTACATGCCGTCCGGACAGGAGGAGCCGCTGCACGCATAGGGCCCCACCAGCCTCGTCATTCCGGCTACAAAAAAATGTACTGAATTGTCACTAAATTCTACAGTTACGATTACGTGTGACGGGTGAGGGAGGTCTTGCATATTTACTTTGTTGCACGTATTTTGTTAAAGAACGCATCATTAAAGGCTTTACTCACCTAGGCAGATGAAATGGTTGCCTTCGTCCTGACACTGCCAGTTGAACGGACAGACGATCTGGGCGCACAGGTCCAGATCTGGAGACAAGTAATTAACTGATGTTAGCAACATATGTTTCATATGGCTTCATCGAGGGTTACAGAAGATGTTCCGGTTGATTTACAAAAGTATGATACGTAATCATTGGTATGCTGTCACAGCATAAGACCCACTTCGTTTGATACATCACAGCAGCAAGGAGGTAAAACTGAGCAGATGTAAGAAATGATGAATGTAATTACATAGAGATATGTTTCGATGTGATTTAAGCCTTTTGACGAAGATCAGTCATGGACATTTATCGAAATTGCAATATTTACTTGAAGGGGCGTGAGGTTTACGTATGTTTTAAGGATAAATGTTTGTGGATAGACTAGCACAAACACACTACAAGTGTAATCTAAATGCCAAGAATTTGACCAGGTCTTTGCTTGACCTGATGATATGGCCACATAGCTATGACATTAACTGAGGCAAAAGATACCTGTTTGGCAGTTGTTCCCACCATATCCAATGGTGCAGTGGCAGAAGTATGAGTTCGCGCCATTGTTGCAAGTTCCGCCGTTTTGACAGGGATTAGAAGAGCACTCATCAATATCTGTAGAAAACAGAGACCTTTGTGTAAATCTTCTCGGCTCAGCTCAACGACAAAGCCTATCCAGTAGTTTAACCCTATCCAGACTGGGGGGGGGGGGCTAAAAGTGCCCGCGCCAACTTTGACATCGTATTACTGCCGAACGATGTATGCTAGGACAACCAAACTTGGTGACTTTTCCTAAAATTTTGTTGGCAACAATTTTATAATAATGGTTTAAGTTTATCATTTTTTCATGTTGCCATGGCAACTGGTTTCTGACTGGCATTTTATGCAAAAATCATTAATATTTTGAAAACAATGATATTTCTCGGGTTTTCTTGCACAACTACACTAGTTTTCCTTCATGTATAACATAACATGTAATTAGATGTAACTTTCCTGATTTGATATTCATAATTTATGCTAATTTGATGACGTAATCAGCCAAAATCCAAGATGGCGGACTATATCACTATTTCAGGTATCAGCAGGCTTTTTCGCCCTTAAAATCGTCAATACCTGATATTTTCTTTATCAGAAACATTTAGATTAACGTTTTTAGTCTATTTGCAGCGTCCTTTGGGGTCATAAGTGGAAAAAAAGGATATTTAACAATTTCAAAATGGCCGATCCAAGATGGCGGATCCCAAGGGTTCGCTAACAACACATGACGCCATTCTATGACGTTTTTTTGACGTCACGTACCTACCATTGACGTTGTATGTCTTTGCATACCTTAAAATGAATAATACAAACCGTTTTGTTTAATTCCTTTAGATATTACGGGAATTCCCTATTTAGCCAATGAAATCCCAACGATGACGTCATAATTACGTCGTATTACGTCATAACGTCACTAAAATTACAGGAATTATAAAACTTGACGTGAATATCACTCCCTACAAATTTGGTCATGATACATCATACCGTTCGGAAATTATGAGGGGGGGGGGGGCGAATCAGCCCCCCCCCAGTCCCAGATATACCAAAAAAGCCCAGTCTGGATAGGGTTAAATTGTGGCATACGGCGATCTAATTGTGTCTATATATGACTATGCATTAATGATAACGGTTTTCATGATATGAAACAAATCATATAATTGAATCCACCATTGTGCTCTGTGAAATAAATAGATACAGAACAATAACGTTACCCATATTGCAAAGATCTCCCTCATATCCAGCAGGACAAGAGCAGGTACTGTAAGTGTCGTTGAAGCAGGTCAAGCACTCGCCGTTGTTGTAACAGATGTTCCGCTGGCACGGCTTCGGGTCTATGGAGGAATATAGAAAGATCTGACATCAAACCTCAGTAGGATTGGCATTATGCTTTCAAGATCCGATTGACAGACGCCATCAAAGGTATGAATATGGATATGACACTTGTGCCACTACCTGCATAGGATCTTAAAACCGTATCTGTTTTGACATATCTTTGGGAACGTAACTTACCTGTTTTCACTCACGACAATAAGAGTTTAGGAGTGAATAAAGAATCCGATGCACTGGTTTGAATAACTACTGTTCTGAAAAATGCATTTATTAATTCATATTTCTAAAAGCCTATGAAATATATCTTTCGTCTTCATACAGATAGACGAAGAAGAACTTTATTGCGCGACAATTGTAGCTGGTGCAATGTATGGCAACTTACGTACATGAGAATTAAACTATTGCTAATTGTTGACAGATATAAAGAACTAATCTAATCTATTACTAGCAGTAAAATATTCTATAGAGTAATGTACATGCTAACGCTCTAGAATACAATGTGTTGGTAACAGTATGCTGTGTCAGGAATGTATGATATTGTCTCGTTTTTGCACAGAGTTGAAAGAAAGATAACCTACCAGACTTGCAGACGTAGCTGTGTCTCTCAGCACAGGATGCGGTTTTGGCACGATGGTCATCCGAGCTGTCCAGGTAGGCGCACAGGTCGCAAGAAGTGGTGGGTTCACTGGCCGACCATTGCAGCTGACCTAGTATGAACACCAGTCCATGCAGTATGGGATGAGACTAAAGTAAATACGTGTATAGTTATCTTAACGATAATGTAGTTTAGTATGTACAGTCCTATGGTTAGATTTTTCAGTATATTGTTAACTGTGGTAATTTTTGGTTCATTGATTGGGATTTTTTAATGTACCTGAAGCACCGGATCCGTCTGCATACGTCATCACCCCAGGCGAAAGCTTCAGTCCGATCCACGGAGACACGTCACTTCCGGTAGGGATGCTATCAGCGATGAGACGCTGCAGCTCGGCCTCCTTCACATTCACCAGGTGCCCTCCCCTGTTCTGGCACTCCTGGCTCGCTTCGGGATAGGAGACGGCATCAGAGGAGAACAGGAGGCAGCCGTCGGCGTACGTGACTGTAGAAACATGTAATCACCATATATTCACAATTAGTAACACGGCAATATAGGGGAACTCAGTTCAATTTTTCAAACTTCGACTTAAAGGCATTAGCGTTTCCCTGATGGCTTACCAGGACTAGACAAATACTACATGACACTAAATCACCATATTATCTGTTTCAAAATAAAACCACCTGTTTCACACTTGTCTCCCACGTGACCTTTAGGACAGACACAGCTGTAGCTGTTCACGTGATCCACGCATGTTCCTCCTCCCAAACACGGACTGCTCGCACACTCGTCGATATCTGTTGTAAAGAGTCATTTAGTGTGGCTTTATGTCCTAGGATGTAGAAAAGTGTGTTATTCTTATATGTCACAAGTTATACTAATGTAAATCATTTTAATTTTTAATTCTTTCTGATCATTATGTTGCACTAAGTGCCTTGCTGATTAGCATAGATATTTTAATCTTGGTTTAAAACCAACCTGTTTCACAGAGAGTCCCAGTATACCCAGGTGCGCAATGGCAGGTGAAGCTGTTCACCCCGTCCTGGCATGTAGCTCCGTCCTGACAGGGGGCGCTGCTACACTCGTCTATATCTGAAAGCGTACACTAATATATCAAGTTCGGTTCTACGACATACCGTGTTGTCCATGTTGTCATCATAGGCGGTCTCTTAACATGAAAACCATGCAAATAAAGGAGAATATCTAAGATATATTTATTCTGACTTTTTGCTGTGCTCTTTGTCATTCGTTTTAAAGCTAAAAGCCTACCTGTTTCACAGAGAGTTCCAGTATACCCAGGCACGCACTGACAGGTGAAGCTGTTCACCCCGTCCTGGCATGTAGCTCCATTCTGACAGGGGGCGCTGTGGCACTCGTCGATGTCTGAAAGCGTACATTAAATCCAGTAAGTTGGATTCTACCACAAAATACCGTGTGGTCCATGTTGTCCTGTCCATCATATGAGGTTTCTAAATGAAGATTATGCAAATGAAGTATAATTGTTCAGATATATTTATTGCGATTTTTTACTGTGTTCTGACTACTGTGTTTCATTAATCTTAAAGCTAAAAGCCTACCTGTTTCACAGAGAGTCCCAGTATAACCATGGAATGTAAAGTACTAAGATACCTTACGTACAAGCTTACCTTCACAAAGAGTCCCAGTATATCCAGGTGCGCACTGACAGGTGAAGCTGTTCACGTCGTCCTGGCATGTAGCTGCATTCTGACAGGGGGCGCTGCTACACTCGTCTATATCTGCTTGCGTGCATAATATGCATTCAGCTGAATTCTACGACAGAATTATAGGAGATAGGTTCCTGGCCTAATTTGAACGCTCTTTCCTCATTCACATAAAAATCATGAAATTAAACAAAAATATGTCCATGTACCATTCGTATATGGACATGTGTGTGCTTCCATTTAAAAGCTGGAGACCCACCTGTTTCACAAAAAGCCCCAGTATAACCAGGTGTGCAGCGACAGGTAAGGCTGTTTGTCCCGTCCTGGCATGTAGCTCCATTCTGACAGGGGGAGTTGTTGCACACGTATACATCTGAAATATTTCGTTAAATAAGATGCATATATACGTAAAAGTTTAATGACATCGGTAAATTAACGGATATTACAGTTCTTTCTATAAAAACAGAAAAGGCGACTATCCTTTCGTTGTGTACAAAGTAGAAATCCATCTCTTCCATAAGACAGTTCAGTATCGCGCTGTTGCAGTGGTTCTTATTGTGTCAGTATTGAAGTTTTGTATATGAATATGTTATATATCGTAGATCTGTCTTTACGTTACTTCATCTGACCATCATGTTTTCTTGTGATAAAGTACTCACCTCGGGCGCAGAAGGCGTATCGGTTGTTGTAGTTATTTCCAATCGCAGATGAGCTACCCTCCACACCAAATGCAGCTCCAGAATTCCAGCCAGGCAGAAAGATGTACACTCCGTCAAAAGCAGGGCAACGATGAGGATCGTTACCACAGAGAACTTGGGACACTTCTCTCATTGGCCAATGACTGCAGTCCGTCAGCCCAGTTGGGACACAGTCGTCTGATGAATACAGGCAGGTCCCGTCCCCGGAACACGGCGTGACGTAACCCGCTGCCTCACACGTTGCTTTCACGTTGGCATTCGTCATCGGCCCAGAGGCTTGGACTTTAAAATAGTCGTAGCCCGAGTATGTAGCCAAAAACGTTCCGACTAAAGAAGAAACAAAAAGATACAGTTACCAGTAACGTTAGCGGGGTCAAAATAACGTTGATACCCGGGGTTAGTATCCAAATGTGTGTGTAACTTCCGTGTAGCATGTGGTATTGGAGCAGTTTTGCCATTGATTACCCGTGATACAAGTTCCCATACGTACCTCATTTACAGGCCTGTAAAGCCAATGTCTGAATAAAGAATACAGCTTAAGGTTCGGTTGTTCTCTACCCTTTCTGATTTTTTTGCAGCTTCCTGTCTACGCTGCTTCAAAATTAAAAAAATCTCAATCCGATAATGAAATCTTTTAAAAATTTCTAATACAATATTGAGAAAGAAATAGTACAGATGGTAAAATGAAGAAGAAAAAAAGTTCAGTCCTATTTATGTACGGTAGTACGAGACTGAGTGAGGATTGAGTCTAACGAAAAATCATGTACTTTGTCTTCAGAACTGACAAGTTCGCTTATGTTGGAAATTGAAATCATACAGAATAAAACGTTTAAATGAGGTTCCTCTAAGCTTAGGTTTTTGGCGTAGATACCGAATTGAAGGAGATCCACAATTTCAATTAAATTCCCAAACTGTTAAAAAAAACACGTAGAGTTTATCTTTTAGCTTTATCGTTTTATTTAGCCGTTCATATCGTTTGAATAAGTCCTGCCCCTACCTTGTGACTGGGCTTGCAAGGCAACTAAAGCCACGGTCAAGAGCTGGACCGCCCACATCTTTCTCGTCTGTGGCGAAGAATGAAGACTCCAAAATTTGAGGAGAACGTCTTCTGTGTGCAGCTGCTTCTAGTGTTGTTAGCGACAAGAATAGAAGCTAGTCTAAAGGAACCAATCAACTATTTCACGCCAACCAACAAACCACTGATTAGTGCGGGCCACAGTAGCACATCCTTGACAACACGGTCATGTGCTGCAAACTTTCCAAACATCCCATTTCAACGACTCGTTGTTTAGCCTAGGTCTGCACGAGGCATCCTTGGTAATGGCCAGTGTTTGTGGAGAAGTAGGTGTTTCACTGATCTAAATGCGAGTTATAAAGTTTGGATATATGAAGCTAAACTTGCAAATGCTGCGTGCCACAAACAGCACAAAGATTATCACCAGAAGAATCGTATATAGCTACTCACTCTGGCATCCAGGGAGCTTACATGACGACACAAAATGTCGCGTGTTGCATACCGAACAAACATGACCATGAGGAGAATGTTGCAGCTACTACGTTTGGCAGGTATTGGGTGCTGTCTGCGATAAAAAAGCTATTCAGGTTACGTGATGAGAGTTGAATGATGCTGACTGCATACATGGGATAGGTATTTTTGTATCAATAGATGGCATACGTATGCTGTGGTATGCACCTAATAGTTTTTAAGAAATGGTGTTTGAAACAAGAAAGATCGGGATGTCAAAAAAAAAAATAGCGCATTAGTGACTACTACTTCTAAAATGTATATACACATATTATATAAAGGTACCGATTTGACATATAATGCGGAATTCTTCCCACCACTGTGTATAGATCATATCCGCAAACGTCACGACGCCAGCACACGGCGAGAACTTTAAACTTTACAATCAGAACATATGCTAGGCTGGCATAATGTACTCCCACTAATGGGCCGTGTTTGTGGAAACCGAGGTGTTTTGCTGCTGTGCGTGTGATCACGACTGCTTGATAACAGACTGCAGAGCGTAGAGAGTAACTCAGCTTCGTAACTGCTACTAACCTGTCTTTTGCCAATTGCCTCGACCATGTGAAAATTTCAACACCAGTGCAGATCAACCAGATATAACCCCATTTCTAAAAAAAGCATATCAAGGAAACAGCAAAAATATCTAATTAAATTCGTCAGTATTCATCAGTGTAATAAACATGTGGCAGGCTACAGTAGCCTGGAGACCAGCCTTGTCAGCTTTGGTCTGCTCCCAATGTCGCTATCCCGCGGACCACATCTAACAAGGCTGGACTCCAGGCTACAGCTGCAGCCACGCCGTGTGCCTCTGAAGCTGGTGTGTTACGCCGAAGGGCGGTGAGCGGGAGATTCTATTTGATAAAAATTGTTGCATGTTCACAAATATACAAATAATAAAACATAAATAAATCATAAATATAGAGTCAGTATTTCATATCCAAATATTTCCAGAGTATGTATATAATTTTTGATACCTATTTTGATACCTTAAAATTTATATTTAAAAAATGCGGACATATCTTGCCACTATAGAATGGTCCGTTGGAATTTAACGTTGAATCAGGTTTGTAAACTATTTATGCAAATCTATAAAAGTTAATAAGAATAAACAATATACAACGAAATTACCTGTTCCTTTCTTGGAAGAGGCTAAATATTAAAGATATCTCTCTTTGGTACTATGGCATGTATTCAGGTCTTGATCTACATATTTGTCAGGAGGATATTGCTGACAATATGACTTAGAGAACGTTGTATCGTCGGGGGCACATGGTTGCTCATGGTTCCTGTGGACTTACAATGACCCTACTGTCAATTCAATTTATTTCAATTTACTGTTATATCACGTCCTCAGCCCTTTGACCCGAGCTGTTGACACACGGACTTGTAGAGCCCACAGTGTTCCCTGGATATGGAGAAAGTAGTGTTTGGGGACAGGCTGGTTAAAGAAACATCCGAAAGGTCTCAACTAATATCCCCTGGAAGAGTTACCTGTCATGAAATTTGGACTAGTGAACATGGTGATATAATTATGTATTGCGATGCAGCGATGAAGTACAATGGTAAATAGATATAATATTTATCACAAGGTTTCTCCCCCTTTGACTTTACTACCTGTTACATACGAGTTATTCATATTCGTCCTAAAGTATTTATTTGGCTCAGATCGATTACAACTTTAAATTTGAGGTAACCTATTGCATCGCCATTGTACTAAGATATGAAAAGACGTATTGAAACAGAAATAAAGAATTCGGCTTTTTATTGATGTCAATTTATTTCAATATCATTGTCTATAGACAGTAAAGAGGGATTCGAAATGTAAAGTTAGTCAGCTTTTTTCAGATATACATTTAAACTTCATTTATGAATTGAATATCAGTATATTTTCCCAATTCATAAATCATCTTCACTGATGTAAATGGGCATTTCTTACGGTCTTTAGCAATTTACCATTCATGAAGTACATGGCAGCGTTCTAAAATATTACATCCCACTCTGTTATTGATAACTTATGAATTAAACAGAATTGATATTGACATGCTGAACTCCTCATTTGTAATGATGTTGTCATCTGAGCTTGTACAGTTATGACTCGATTCGATGATGCCACTACGTAACATTTGATGGACACACAGGCACAAAATGTACCAGCACAATATGCGAAGCCAAAGGGCGAAATAAGAAGGATAGAGACTAAATTTGCGTAATTTGTGCTCTGTTCAGTTTGGGATGTTTCGTGTTCCGTTCTTGGTCTGTGTTGCTGCTGTTAGGCGAGAGGTATACTGAAGTTACCCGGCTCGACACGAGAAAGAGCCGGGCCCCTCTTCCTTGCAGTACATCCCGTCAGGGCAGGTGGCGCTGCTGCACGCGTAGGTATCCACCAGTCTGGTGTTCCTGGCTGAAACAAATAGAATAAAGCTATCAGGCTTAGCATAAAAGTTCATCGGCGTTTGTAAAAAAAAATGATAAGTAATAAACTGTTCTTCAGCTAAAAAAAATCACTCACCGAAATTTTTGACCAAATCGCTCGGTCTTTATCAGCTATTTGACCCAAGTGCGTAACCACCTGTCCTCAGTACTTGAGTCAAAAGGCTGATGGGAATTCTGGTGAATGCATTTATGAGTTGGAGAATTATTTTTGGTTTTCATTTTACAAATATGGAATTGTTTTGTATTGATCTAAAAATTATTCACTTCAATTAAAGCAGCATCAATAGATGTAGGTTCGCAATGAGGTTTTTTTTTCAGGTTGTCTAGAAAAAATCTGTATCTTGTAGATTACTATGCTGCGTGGCAGATTATTGGTTATGCCCCTAAGAATACACTGTTAATCTACATGTGACATTAACTTATGTGATTCATGCTAATTTAACTTTAAGTTTGAATATTTCAAAGTGAAATTCAAACTTTCTTAATAAGATTCCAATTTTCTTTTTGCATTTGACAACTGATTATCATCATTACGGTTTTCTGTGTGTAAGAATTGAATTTGAAACTCCCACCGTTGCAGATGAAATGGTCCCCGTGGTCCTGACATTGCCAGTTGAACGGGCAGACGACCTGAGCACACAGGTCCAGGTCTGACAACATATGAATAAACAAGTCACAACGAAATCTGTCTAACATGATACTTATATATCTAAATCCCAGTTTTCCTTTAAACTAATCTATGATAAAACAATTTAAACACATGATTTCAAAACCATTTAGCTGCCAGAGTTTCAGCCCAATAAACGCTTTAAGGGTTTCCTTTGACTTACGCCACCAGCCCACCCCACCCCACCCCAAGACCTCCGAACCTTAACCGGCGAATTAGCCAGCCATACAAACTGCTGTTTTCTTCTCTATCCCGGATAAAACCGGGCGCGGCATAAAGCTGCATTTATATATATCGCAGGTATATCCAGGAGTGGCAGCTTAACTGTTGATAACGCCTATTTGCGAGAGTCATTTTACAAGATGATAGTTTGCCTACCCGTTTGACAGTTGTCCCCTCCGTACCCAGCGGTACAGTGACACACGTAGGAGTTGACGCCGTTAAAGCACACTCCGCCATTTTGACATGGATTGGAGGAGCATTCGTCAATATCTGAGGGCATAGAAAGAACAATATGTCACAACGTCAATATACTACATACAAGTATGCTAAAAATCAAAACTAACATTTATCGTTTTCTAATATGTAATAATATAAAAAAACATATGAAAATTTACTTCATATGTTAACAAGACAATGGCGAACATAAGTCAGATCATTGTACTTAGAGGGGCCCAAAGCAATATTAGGAAATAGAAAAAAATGCTTTAATCTTAATGGTAGTGACAATTATTAACATTGCGTAGCTCATTTGCTTTATGATAAATAATAACTTCAAACTGAGCATTTAAAAATCACAAATCACAAAGACGTCGTATTTTTGCACCATGGACGATGCTAAACATGTTGTTTAAACTGCAAATCGTGTAAAGTTTTTTAAATGGCTAGATAAAGTGACTTTCAAAAATGTTTTTTTAATGGCCCTAACATTGCTTAGGTTTCCTTTAAAAATAGCGATTGTTACCTATATTGCAGAGGTCGCCCTCATATCCAGGCAGACAGAAACAGGAGCTGGAGGCGTCGTTGAAGCAGGTCGAGCAGACGCCGTTGTTGAAGCAGAAGTTCTGTTGGCACGGCGCTGGGTCTGAAGAACGGTTTCTCATGATAAACCTCAACTAAATGCATTATTGCACCCTCCTGGTAAGCTAGATATCATACAAGCATGATGTTTGTTTGCAAGTACGAGACAAAACAATTTACATGAAATGTGCTTGTATGTTCCGTAGATTATTCTTTCTTTTATCTCATAATTGACTTTGTCGGTTAACAGACGTATATCTTAAAACTTTTTAACTTGAATAAACCAAAATTTTGGAGAAACTTGTGCCTTTTGTTTTGTCGTCTGCGTAAGAGAAACAAGACAGCTTACCAGACTGGCAAACGTAGTGATGCCGTTCCGAGCATGGCGCAGTTGTAGCCAGATATCCGTTCGCTCCGTCCAGGTACGCACACAGGTCACAGGTCGTCGGTTCATTGGGCAGCCACTGCAGCTGACCTACGATTGACAAATGATTACATAAGAACTCTTTTCAAAATCATTATTGTTCAATTTTCAAAATAAACATGTTTAGTTGACACAGGCTTGCAACCAATCATAAACACGATTGTACAGATGTATAGTGATTCAAGTTTAGGCTCAACAAATTTAGTTGCATGATTGTAATATTTCAGAAAACTTGAAACCTGAAACACTTGTCCCGTCAGTGTAGGTCATCACTCCAGGCGACAGCTTCAGTCCGATCCACAAGGTCACGTCACTTCCGGTAGGAATGCTATCAGCGATGAGACGCTGCAGCTCGGCCTCCTTCACATCCACCAGGTGCCCTCCTTTGTTCTGGCACTCCTGGCTCGCTTCGGAATAGGAGGCGGCATCGGAGGAAAACAGTAGGCAGCCGCCAGCGTACGTGACTGGAGTGATAATTAGTCATAACTGATCATTAAAAAATTACGCTGCTAATCTCCAAGCAGATCTCTACGGTGCACCAAAAATCGAATATGCTAGCCAGAGAAGCTCCAGTCAGCCAGATAAGCTCCAGTCCGTTCCATTGGGATCTGCATCAAGACGGAACTGAACAAGGTTATTAACCGGGGCGGACTGGAGCTCATCTGGCTGACTGTAGCTTCTCTGGTTAGCATATACGATTTTTGGGCCACCGTGGAGATCTACTTGGAGATTATCATACTGCATCTCTGATTTACCGACTTTAAGTCATCAGCATTTTTCACATGTGGTTGCATTAGCACTAGCCTTGCCAGAATCACGATTGACGCTTTCTTTCGAATTCTATGGTGAGAGAGTCGTAAAGTCTTACTGGATTGATCGTGACAAAATCCCTTAACACTACTTTATACATATTTCAGAAATGAGAATACTGGCTTTGAGGTTTACCGCCACGAGTTCTGTGGGGAGGGCCCATGATGAGCCAGGATAGTGAGAATGGTTACTTGAGAAGTGGGAAAGTTCAAACTTATCTTAAACATGTATGCAACATGAATGACAAGAAATTCTGGAGAACGAACTTTACTTGCTTCACCTCGTAAGAGGAAGACCGATGATGATGATGATGTATGCATCATATCATTTATGATATACCTGTAAATATATGGCACTAAGTGTGAATCATATAATCTGTTTCAAAATCAAACCCACCCATTTCACACCTCTCTCCTGTATGACCTATGGGACAGGCACAGCGGTACTTGTTTATGTCATCTATGCATGTTGCTCCTCCTAAACACGGACTGCTCGCACACTCGTCGATATCTGTGGTATAGGGCAAAGTCACACATGCATTATCCAAGCACACTTGGGGCACACCCAGCCCAAGTTCGACTCAGTGGAGTCGATTTTGGACTGTTTAACCAGAAATTTAGAGTTCTTAAGTCTCATTGTCCCAGACTCGACCTAAGCAACCTCAAGACCATGCACAGGTCGGAGTCAAATATCATTTTCTTGTTTGTAAATCCATTGAAACAAATCATCATTGAAGTGCTTAACAAATCTGTTATCTAAAGAACTATGATGATCTTGGAGTGATACGCGTTACCTCAAAGTTGGAGAATATTCGCTAGACAAACCGCTTGCAACTTTTGAAGATTTTCTTTTGTATTAGAATGCATTACAATAGCTCTCAGGCAGCGATAGCTTGTAGTTAGACATGGAGAGGTTAGGTGTGACAGGTTATTTATTGTTATGATACCATCGTTTACATACTTGTTTCACAAAGAGTCCCAGTAAACCCGGGTGCGCACTGGCAGGTGAAGCCGTTCATCTCATCCAGACATGTAGCTCCGTTCTGACAGGGGGCGCTCATGCACTCGTCTATGTAGGCTGTAAGGGTATCAAAACGGTTGAGAAGCGATCCAGCAATCGATGCAACTATCAGTGTGTGATTAGCTAACTGTGCTTTGTTACTGAACAATGGTGTTTGATCACAATGTGCAGATTACTGAGGATATACCTTTCGTAGAAATTTACCTCCACAGAGAGTCCCAGCATATCCAGGTGCGCACTGACAGGTAAAGCTGTTCAAGCCGTCTTGGCATGTAGCTCCGTTCTGACAGGGGGCGCTCATGCACTCGTCTATGTAGGCTGTAAGGGTATCAAAACGGTTGAGAAGCGATCCAGCAATCGATGCAACTATCAGTGTGTGATTAGCTAACTGTGCTTTGTTACTGAAAAATGGTAATGTACAGATTACTGAGGATCTACCTTTCGTAGAAATTTACCTTCACAGAGAGTCCCAGCAAACCCAGGTGCGCACTGACAGGTAAAGCTGTTCAGGCCGTCCTGACATGTAGCTCCGTTCTGACAGGGGGCGCTGCCGCACTGGTCCACATCTGAAAGCGTGCATTTAAGTCTATTCAAATGATATGAGGAATGGCATGGCGTGGAAGCTATTTCCTTTTTAAGATAGATAGCATATAAATGATAAAAGTTACTGTAATTGACCATTTATTGTCAAATGATATTTCACAGGAAGCCCCATTATAACATAGACTCTACCAGCCTCTGTGGGTCGCTGGGAAAATAGTAGAAATTGGCCAAATAGAGTCAACTGTATGAAGGGGGTCGGCTATGGGGATAGGGTCCAATATTGCAACCCTGGACTGCGGATGTGAATGTCATCCTCCATGGCCAAAGTCCATCGCCAAATATTCTCTCTATAGCCGACGCGGTTAGTCTGGTAGAGACTAGTGATTAGATTGAAACTGTACTGTTTATGTGCCCTTTAAAGAAAAATTCTCTATTTGATATTGGAGATTCTTTTTACACAACCAGGAAATCTCACCTGCTAAATAACGTTTCGGTGTCTGTCGGACACCTTTCTCAGAGCTTCTGACTGGAGTAATGCTTCTCGCCAATATATAAGTATCAGATGGAGGTGGTGCATTTGCGGCGAGAAAACCATCAGCGGGTGAGATTGTTTAAAAAGAAACTCCAATATATTATGTTTTAAATCATTTTCGGAAATTTCTCTATTATGTGCATAACATACTAAATATTGCATCACTCCCACAGAAGATCATTGTTTTCATGCACTCACCTTGGGCGCAGAAGGCGAAGCGATTATAGTAGTTGTTTCCGTTTGCGCCGAATATGTCACCCTCGTAACCATATGCAGCTCCCGAGTTCCAGCCCGCTTCCATGAAGACGTACACTCCGTCAAACACAGGGCAGCGATAAGGTACATCACCACAGAGGACCTGGGATACTTCCATCATGGGATAGCCGCACTCAGTCAGGCCAGTCTGGACACAGTCGTGGGATGAAAAATGGCAGGTGACCCCGATACACGGCGTGACGTAACCCGCCGCTTCACACGTGGCCTTGACGTTGGCACTCGTCATCGGCCCAGAGACTTGGACTTTGAAGTAGTGGCGGCCTAAATATGTAGCTAAAAACGTTCCGGCTGAAGAGAGAAGAGGTAAGTTATTGTTAGGAATATTCTTTAGATACCATTGCAGCTAGAGTACATATCTACACGTGAAAGGTATGTATTGTAGCATTTTTGGGGCCCAAACCGTTAATATTCTGTATGTGAAAATTGTAGCTAATCTGTAACAAATTTTGAACATGTTCGCGTAATTTTGTCACATTTCGATCGTTCATAAACAATGCAAAAGCAAGCCGCGCGAAATCCCCCTTGTTTCTGGTAGCCTACCAGAAATAAACCAGCCGTAGAACGCAAAGCGATACCCTAATCTACCGTTGCGGTCGATAATCTTCGAAGCTTCAGGGGGGAGCGTCATAGGAAAGTCAGGAACAAACTTCAGAACTTCGCCAACTTATTTTAATAGTGCCACGTACACAGGACAAATATACCCTGGGTCGAGCGCACAACATCGGTGGCGTCAGGTGGATTCGAACCCGGAACCGCTTGGTTCTGGGCCGAACACGTGCACCATGCCGTTACGCCACACGACCGTATATTAAAATTGCCAGCAAGACAAGGGTTCAGTTATCTGTTCAACTGTTTTGACACATCTCCACCCCTTCCCCCATTTACAGAGACACCTCCATTAAGAATGATTCATCCCCCACCTTGCGTTTGGACCGGCCAGGCTACCAAAGCCACGGTCAGGAGCATGAACGTCCACATCTCTACCGTCCGTCACGTCGACTTGAGATTCCTTATTTTTTAACGACTCGTCTGTGCTACTAGTTATAATGTGTTGTTAGCGACAGGAATAGAAGCTAGCCCTAAAGAACTAGTCATGAACTTCGTACTTTAGCCTAGCCAACAGACCGTTGGTTAGTGGGGGTCGCGGTGGCACATCCTTGCCAACACGGCAATGAACCTCAAACTCTCCAAACACTGCAATTAAAGAACTCGTTGCTTTACCTTCCAATGCACGAGTCATCCGTGTTATAAAGTGTGGTGTTTGTGGGGGAGGAGGTTTTTCTCTGACGTGAATGTGACCTCAGCGTGTGAAGTTTAGAGAGACGAAGCCAAATTAGCTTATGTATAGTGCAACAAACAGCACAAACAATACGATTAGAATAATTTCCCCGCTACTGCCGTTGGCGTGAGACTAATGCCCTATTTCCACTAACTAGACGGTTATCAATGAGCGACCGGGCAGCGACCGAAGTCGGATTTATGTGACACCAGTTTAAAAAAAAGGAACATAGTGTAAGGCGTAAAAGAATGATTATAAAGCAACTAAACTTACAAAACTTCCTTTTCTAAGTAATTCGTTGCGCTATTTGCCAAATTTTTGGTCACTCAGCGTTCCCAGCATGGTCGCAGCCTCTAGTGGAAAGCCCTAAAATATCATACTACCAGTCATCATCATCATCATCATCATCATCGTGGTTACCCCCAGATAACCCCGCGAGGGGCAAAGTAGAGGGGGGGGGGGAGGTCCCAGGCTAAGGTTAAGTCAGTCTAGTACCGACAGGCTTGGACAGACTGGGACAGACTGGCTGACGGTATGAAAATATCAGGCATGGACAATATTTTTGTGTTACTCAGATATGAAATTTGAAACATTAGTAGCAACTAGACATGTAAGAATTGAACTGATAAATTGGACACTCATTTTATGATATAGGTTGCGATGTGATCTTCTAATCGTTGGGTATAGATCATATCCGCAAACGTTACAACGTGCGGCGGAAACTTTGCAAACTTCGCAATTAGAGACCACGCGAGGTTACCGACCCTGGCCATGGCATCAGGCACTCTCGCTAATGGGCCGTGTGTGTGGAAACAGAAGTATGTAACTGCGGTGAACGTGATCACGGCTGGTTGGTAACAGGTTATGGGGGGGGGGGGGGAGAGGTCAGGGAGCAAATCTAATCTCCAAGCAGATCTCCACGGTGCGCCGAAAATCGTACAAGCTAGCCAGAGAAGGTCCAGTCAGCCGGCAAGCCCTACGGGGCGGACTGGAGCAAATCGCCATTAGAGCTGTGACAAACGTGTTTGGTTACAATTAACCAGGCCATGTATGGTGTGGTAGGTTGACACTTATATCAACACTGATCTCTAAATCAATCTCTCCAGCAATTCAGATCAAGAGGAAATAACTACATTTTCTTGATTAAAAACAAATTAGAGAAACAACCTTATATTGCCTGATACACTCATTATCACTAGGAGAGGGAATCTCATGGATAAGTTGGCATATTCAGAAAAAAAAGCGTTTGGTAACGGAATAGACGATAACATCCTAACAGTCTCAACGCGGAGACTTGTCAACATGATTATCTACAATTTCTATAGTGATGAGCTACAAGACACATTAGCAATAACGTCATCAAGTGTCAAAGAAAACGACATTGTCAAGTGTCCAGAGGCATTGTAACCTCAATGAATGTGCACACATCAATGGTTTTAGCTCTGACGTATTCGATTCTTAAAATGATCAAAATCACCATTAATCTGATTTGGTCCATAGTCATGAAGCCATTTTCTTTTGTTTTTTTCTTCTCTTTATCTGGCTTTAGATAAACTAAGTGGTAAACTATTGCATCACTTTTGGACTAACATAAGAAAAGACGAAATAACACGGGAATAAAAACTGACGCTTCCTATTGATGTCAATGTATTTCAATACTGTTGTTTGTAGACAATAACGAGGAAGTCGGAATGCCAAGCACTAAATAAGATATACCTACCATTTTCAACATGTTGTGACTTGGTTATTCTTATATTTCATAAATGGACCATCGCTATGTTTTCCCTATGCATATATCATATTCAGTAATATATATGATTAGTTTGTTTGCGTATAAAGCAATTTACGATTCATCAAGTACTCATGTTCCTATAGATACTCTCTCACCCTGTTATTGATAACGTGCTGAATTGAACAGGCTATTGAAAGGTGGACTCCTGTAATCGCAATAATGTTAACTTGATTCGATGTTGCAACTACGTAACATTTGATTGACACATGCGCACAGGCAAAAAATATACCAGATGTAAAACTACAACAAGCTTTTGTGAGGTACACTGTGAAGTTATCCGGCTCTGCACGAGAAAGAGCCCGGTCCCTCTTCCTTGCAATACATGCCGTCAGGACAGGAGGCGCTGCTGCACGCATATGTCCCCATGAGCCTGGTGCTCCTGGCTGAAACGAATCGAATATGGAATATACGACGTCTTTGTTTTGTATTGATAAGTTATTTCAATGGAAATTAGTTACTTCAATTAAAGCACCCTCAAAGGGCATAGCTTAACAGTTATTCTATCCAGGCCGTCTGGTGAAAATATACGTGTCATACACTATTGGGCAATCCACTAAGAATGCAAATAGCCAATGAACATCTAGCATTGAACCTGTGCGATTTGTGCAGCCTTTATTTTACGTTTGCTTATTCTAAATTGAAATCGAACAAGACAAACATTGCTATTACTGGATGAAGCCATTGATATTTGCTTCTGCGCAATGTATGACCTGAGTGTGAGGTTAGATACTGATTATTGATGTAATGGTTTTTTGTGTGACTTGAATTTAAAATTCTTACCGTTGCAGGTGACATGGTCCCCGTGGTCCTGACATTGCCAGTTGAACGGACAGACTACCTGGGCACACAGGTCTATGTCTGAAAACATATGAAGAAACAAAGCAAGTCACAAAAATCTGTCCAACGTGACGTTTATATAATTAAAGCCAAGTTTTCTCTTAAACTATTCGGTGATAAAACAATTAAAATAATTAAAACACATGATTTCAGAATACTTTAGCTGCCAGAGTTTTAGCCCAGTAAATGTTCTCAGGGTTTCATTTGCCCCCCCCCCCAAAAAAAAACGCCGTTGAAGCACATTCCGCCATTTTGACAAGGATTGGAGGAACATTCGTCAATATCTGCACAGAAAGAACAATATGCCGAAACTTCAATTTTCTACGTACAAGTTCAAATCAAAATCCACAATTATCGTACGCTAGTATGTTTTACAAAAAAAGAATAATATCAAAATTTACTTTGGAACATTAATAAAGCGAATGGAATGTGCTTTATTGTGCTATCGTAAAATGAATTTTAATTATTTAAATGATATAGTATAATATAAAATATAGTACGAATATTGCAGAAGTCTCCCTCATATCCATCAGGACAGGAGCAGAACGTGTAGGAGTCGTTGAAGCAGGTCGAGCAGACGCCGTTGTTGTAACAGATGTTCTGTTGACACGGTTTCGGTTCTAAACGACGGTTTCACATGTTGAAAACATCAACGAATTGCATTGCTGCAACCTACTGGTAAGGTAAATATCATACCCGTATTATGTTTTAACCAACAATTACTTGGCGACATTAGTATTTTTAGTGTATCTTTACATATAACGTTATGTCCCGGAGATCCCTTTTTTTTAAACTTTTAAAAATATCATATTTCATAACCTTGCAACCTGAATGAAGCTTTACTTTCAAATTGATAATGTTAACGGAAAGTCACGCATTTCGTCTTGGGATGTGCAAAAAAAGGGTTTTGTACCGGACTTGCAAACGTAGTGATGCCGTTCCAAGCATGACGCAGTTGTAGCCAGATGTCCGTTCGCTCCGTCCAGGTACGCACACAGGTCACAGGAGGTCGTCGGTTCATTGGGCAGCCACTGTAGCTCACCTACGGTTGACGCATCGACATATAATCAACTCCGCTAATACATTTTCACCAGTGTTTGATTTTTCTATTCAAATATTTCATGCTTGCCATACTCTGGCAATCTTGTATAAATTAACATATAAGCAGATAGTTTGCCTGGCTAAATCGCGCTCCTATAGCGGTCCGCCCGACAATCAATAGCCCTCGGCCAGAGAGATTGTGAGAGATCATCATCATATCTTGTCGCTCCAGTTCTGTATCCACTGACCAGTTGGCCTCTCGTAGATCGTCGTCAGTGCATGTAGTGCCAAATTCACAGTTCTGTTGGAGGTGTTGTTTAGTTTGGGGATCTGCCCCCCGGGGGCAGGCTGCACTTGAATCCTTGCCCCATCTCAGCATGTTGTCGCCGTCCTGGGAACCATGGGTCTGGCTCTGTTGAGAGTGACTCAGTCTCTCCTCGGTAGGTCTGCTCCTGGGCGAAGTGACTCGCTAGGGAGTGGTAGGGCCTCGTTACTGTTGGAGTTATTGTGTAAGATGATTACTGGTATTCAAGATCAGGCTCAACACATTTCGTTGCACGATTCTGATATCAAGTACAAACAAACCTGACGAACTGGACCCGTCAGCATAGGTCATCACCCCAGGTGACATCTTGAGTCCGATCCACGGAGACACGTCACTTCCGGTAGGGATGCTATCAGCGATGAGACGCTGCAGCTCGGCCTCCTTCACATCCACCAGGTGCCCTCCCCTGTTCTGGCACTCCTGGCTCGCTTCGGGATAGGAGACGGACTCGGAGGAGAACAGCAGGCAGCCGTCGGCGTACGGGACTGGGGAAACAATGAATCACCATTGATTATTATAACTGAACCTCATCATTATAATTGAATCATCATCGTTGAACAAACACACTTATAATTTTGTAAACATATCGTAGGATGAAGACGAAACGCTAGTAATTATGTCAGGTAAGAAGTAAAGTGCCCTGTAGGTTGTTGAGCTTGAGGGCAATTTGAGAGGAATGTGGGTCTTTTCACATGCGATAATATTAACGAACTATTCTACCAGCATGGAGTAAGATAAAGATTAAAAGATACATTATTACTATTATCATTATCGTTATCATTATTATTATTATTAATAGGCCTTTCCGTCGGGACTCATTTCCAAAAGGAGAATTGCCAATAGGATCTCAAGATTCGTCACTATAAACATCAGTCGTAATTTCTGAGTAATAAACCTGCTTAGATGTGGAATAAGATTGCTTTCGGCCTTATAAGCAAATCAACTTTACTCTGCTATATCAGACATTGTACAAGATATCGCAATATGTATCGCAGTATGTGTGAATCGTAGTATCTGTATTAATATGAAGCCCACCTGTTTCACACTTCTCTCCCACGTGACCTTTAGGACAGACACAGCTGTAGCTGTTCACGTGATCCACGCATGATCCTCCTCCTAAACACGGACTGCTCTCGCACTCGTCGATATCTGTGGTATAGAGTCACCAATGGTAGCTTTATGTCATAGGATGTCTTACTATGACAATATGATGTGGCATATGCTATGTTAATGTACATTATACAAAGTAGTCATTTTCTGTTGTTGTTTAGCATTATATTGTATTTTATATGTACAAATCAGCTTGTAGATTAGCGTGAAAACAACATATGCTTTTAATACCTATTTCATTCTTGCTTGAGAACCTACCTATTTCACAGAGAGTTCCAGTATACCCAGGTGAGCACTGACAGGTGACGCTGTTCACCCCGTCTTGGCATGTAGCTCCATTCTGACAGGGGGCGCTGTGGCACTCGTTGATATCTGAAAGCGTGTATTAAATGCATCAATATACATTTCACGACAAAAAACCATGAGATATACATTCAACATGATGGGTAAGTTATTTCCTTCTTCACATATCAATAACTTCTCGGATATCCATAATAATCAAACGTTTATTGTGCAAATTTATTGTGATTTTTTTTACCTGTTGCACAAAAAGCCCCGGCAAAACCAGGTGAACAGAGGCAGGTCAAGCTGTTCACTCCGTCCTGGCATGTAGCTCCATTCTGACAGGGGGCGCTGCTACAAACGTTTATATCTGAAATAATCCATTGAAGAAATGAAGAAATATATGCGTCATAAGTTTTATGAGGTTTGTAAAACAATGGGCATGACAGCTCTTTTTACTAAATTAAAAGGGACAACTTTTATTTGAGCGTGTACAGAGTAAAAATTTAACTTAGTATTCCTTAAATTGAATTCATTTTCACGCAATCTAATAGAGGATGATAGAGGATCTGTACTGTACATCCTGCAAGAAAGAAAATCACAGATTCCATGTTCTTTTTTGTACATGCATATATAATCTATCATAAATTTGGCTTTACGTTACTCCGGATGCCCATTATACCGTTTGTGTACTACTTACCACGGGCGCAGAAGGCGTATCTGTCATTGTAGTTATTCCCCAGCGTGCATTCATGGTTATTATCCACACCACAGGCTTCTCCGTCTCCCCAGTTGTACATGAAGATGTACACTCCGTCAAACGCGGGGCAGTTAACGGGAATGTCACCACAAAGAACCTGGGACACTTCGAACATTGGTTTGAAGCATTCAGTCAGCCCGGTCTGGACACAGTCGCCTGATGCGTACCTGCAGTCCCCGACACACGGTGTGACGTAACCTGCTGCCTCACACGTGACTTTCACGTTGGCACTTGTCATTGGTCCAGAGGCCTGGGCCTTGAAGTAGTCGTAGCCTGAATACGTCACCATAAACGTTCCGGCTAATGAGATAAACAAAAATATACTTGGGGTTTTCAGAAGTTGTAGCAATTTAGCAGCTAAAGCAAAAGTGGAGTTCCTTTGGACTTAGATACACGTGTACGTTTCATCCATTATTGGCTACGGTTGTTACAGATGGATTCTGATAGACGCTCATTATAAGTTGATGCTCTTTTGTCTCATCGATTACAAATAGACGCAGAAGAACAATTTTACAACTTGTAAAGGAAATATTAGGCTAAAGCGGATACTCCTATCTGTTCTATTCTTGCAATTCATCCAGTGTCTTCAAGTCAGTATGTACTATGATAAGTTTTAGAATTAACAATATGTACATCATAACTTTCTGTCATATTTTGAGTTAAGGTTTTATAAGGCTAACAAAACATCATATTCAATGGACAAATATCTAGAACTAGATGCTTTTGATTTATGCTCCGCAATTAGCAAAATTAGAATTGTGTCTACTTCATTATGTAACACAGATTACCCTATAAAGAAACTTACCTGTTTCACAGAGAGTTCCAGTATACCCAGTTCCGCACTGGCAGGTAAAGCTGTTCACCCCGTCCTGGCATGTAGCTCCATTCTGACAGGGGGCGCTGATGCACTCGTCTATATCTAAAAGGACAGTTTAAATTCATTAAGCTACATTTCACGACAAAATACCATGAGATATATATATTTTTTAGACTTTTATATTAACTTTTCGAAAATTTATAATAATCATACGTTTATTGTGCAAATTTATTGTAACTTTCTTACCTGATAAACTTTGTTGTTGCAATTTTTGTTCGTGGACACGAAGTTCTCTCAACTGCTAGAGCAAAATGCAACACGGTGTATTCCGCATCGCCCTCGGTCCCCTTTAAGCTCTCTCGTGGGTCGGATCGCCCGCCGGCCTTCGGGCGATCCGACCCTCAAGCGATGCGGAATTCAATGTGTTGTATTTCAAATGCACTGACGTGGATACTAGGAAGAAATGAGACGATTATCTTATTACCTGATTCACAGTTGTCCCCCCTGTAACCAGGGCGACAGAGGCATCTGTAAGAGCTGACGTCATCATGACAAGTTCCGCCGTTTTCACAAGGATTCGAAGCACATTCATCAATGTCTGAAAAGCAATAGACCAAATTTTGTTTGTTTTAGATATTTCTTAGAAGTGTGGAAAATAAAAAAAAATCATAATGTCACAAACTTAGACATCTAAATACCCCTATAATGCTAGGGTCATATTTCCTAACCGGGACCCGGCCGGGCTGTTTGCGGAAGCGAAAATCAAAGTGAATGTCACTAAATTCGCACAAGCTATGCTCTTGCATAATTTTGGGTACGTTTTGTGTTTTTGTTGTCTTTTATATCATACTTTTCGTTCCCAAAGACTGCCCGGCCGGGCCCCGGATTTGAAATGTGACCCTAGCATAAATAGTGATAATAGGCATGAAAGTCGTATGGAACCTTTGCTAATTAGATTCAGTTGTATCATTAAAAGTGTTACCAGCTGTACAAAAAAAGTACGAAGGAAGTGAATGGATATCTAGGATAATGTTTTACCATCTATGTGTGAAATTACATCAGAACTAAGCTAAATGGATGTCTATAATAATGACTCTACATCTTACCTATCTCGCAGAATTTCCCGCCAAACCCATCTGGACAGTCACAGAAAAAGATGGACTCGCCGAAACAAGAGGTGCAGTTTCCGTCGTTCTGGCAGACGTTTGGTTCACATGTTTCGACATCTGCAAACATGAGGAAGAATCGTGGTTCCATTTTCAAAGCGCCTATTTTCTAAATTCTTCCCAGGAAAAAGGACATAGCATCTATCTATCATACGAAATACAACCGACAACCTCAACGTCCCTCTATGTTTCCTTGCATTGATGCAATAATAAAGACAATGTAGGCACAAGTTCGGTAAATAGATATCTCGCGTTAGAACAAACTGAAGCTACTTGCAGAATTCCAGCGTGTTACATTAATCATCATCATGTAACAGAAGATAACTATAATCGCACTGACCCGACTGGCAGACGTAGTTGTGCTGTTCCGCGCATGGTGTTGGTTCTGGCTGGAAGCTGTTGGGGCTGTCTAGGAGAACGCACCGGTCACACTCGGCGGGAGGCTGAGCTGCAGCCATCTGTAGAAGACCTGTTGTTGAAAAAGAAATAGCTTCAGGGAGCAATGGTGAAAGCAAAAGATTAGACTGTCACGGCCGGATTGGTCTCCAAAGCCAGGCAAGACGATGCCAACGTCGCTAATTCTAGAGTACTATCGTCATCTGCAGAGACGGAAGGGTGCCTACTACAACTACTAATACTACTACTTCGACTACTACCATCAAGTAAGATTGAGACGAACCTTGAGAAACCGAGCCGTCATTGTACTTGAGGGTGTATACATGTAGCAGCTTCATCCCGAGCCAGCTGGAGGCCCCGGTCGTGGCCGCGATGCCGTTGGTGATAAAGGTTTGCTGCTGTCCGTCCTTCACGTCCGCCAGGTGGCCGTTGTTGGTACTGCATATTTGCTCGGCATCGGAGTGGGAGAGCGCGTCGAGGGAGAACTGGTAGCACTGTCCGGAAAGCTCAACTGTAAAAGTATTTATGTTACCTTCACGGAAGGGAAACCTTGTTTTCGCTATGTTACTTCCTCTTCTTCTTTCGCTCCAAACAAATAACGTCAACGAACTGGACCGGACAGCTGTCACCACGATGCTTATTGGTTAAGTAGCAGGCACCCTGTGGTGTTCGATTACGTTATATATCAAGTACTGGAGGGACTTATAACGTCAATGATCTGGAATGCACCTGGTAACTAATGATATCAATGATCTGGACCGGAATGCTGTCACCAAGGTCACTAGTAAAGTAGCAGACAGCATGTGGTGTTCGATTACGTTATATAGCAAGTACAGGGCAGTTGTTTGTTAGGCTAGGCCATGTGAAGGTAAATATTTGTATTTGTTGGCAAATATAACCTTACCAGTTTTATCTAGAGTTTAGTCAACAAAATTGTTTACGGTGTAAATGACGAACTGGACCGGACAGCTGTCACCATCATGGCATGATGCATATTGGTAAAGTAGCAGACAGTCTGTGGTGTTCGATTACGTTATATAGCAAGTACTGCAGGGGCCTGGTCTGGTCACATTCTCATACAAATGAATGTGTTTAAGTAAGAATACACAGATTAGTTTGTTAGGATAGATCATTTGTCAGAGTACAAATTACAGTATGTATTTTACGGCTAGTGCTACCTTTCTACTTTTATCTTAAGTTAATGCAACAAAATGAGCAAAAGAGTGTGTGCAACTTATAAAGGATTTTTGGTACAGCAAAAAGCAATAAACGTTTCCTACCAATTTCACACCTTTTCCCACCAAATCCTTTCGGACAGACACAGCTGAAATCTCTGGGCTCGTCCACACAGGTTCCGCCAAACCAACACGGACTGCTGACACAGTCGTCGGTATCTGCAGAAAAGGAAGCAGTAATAATGGCAGTAACACACATGAGGTGCGGTACTAAAAGACCTTCAAGAATCACATCCAATAACAATTATTGGAATGAAAAAGATCACGGTAAATTAGATATAAACAGGGATAGTTTCAGGACCAGAGTAAATTAATATGAATATCAGACCTAATATCCTGTTTATAGAGCGTGTTAGTTTATCTGTGTATTATATACATAGTAGTTAACACCAAGTATGTAATACAGCATGTTAAAATGGCTGCAATGTAATTGAAGGTTATCAATAAATCACTAAACTGTTGTTTCCTTATCATCATAAAGCCTGCAAATCATGTAGCGCACTCAAAATCAATGTCAAACCGGTACCATCGACTATTGAAAGCCGCCAGGATTATGGGAAATTACTTCTACACAACATCAACCAGATAAAAGGGTTAAACCAAATGTTATATTCACCAATAGATGCGGCCGGCAGAGTGGCTACAGCAGCGATGAAGATCAGCAACTTCCACATCTTTAAGTTGAATCTTGACTGTTACAAGTGGGCGGTGTTCTTTTTACACCAGTTTGTAACACGTTGTTCCTGGCAAGATATCAAAGGCGTCAACTTAACGCGAAGATGCAGGCTGCTGGCTGCTGCGGCCTCGTTAGACGGTACTGCCTACTTAGCAGGCAGGCAGGACGTGTGTCGCGACCTCTCGAACATTTTAATCAAAAATACCATGGCTTACTTGTGTTGGTATGACTGTTACTAGTGGGTGCCGTTCTGTTTACAAAGGTTTGTAGCTCGTTGTTAACATGTTGCTATAGGAAATTAAAAGACATCTGGGCTGGGCTTTTAGAGATTACTCTGGTCGGCTTTTTGGCACCCTCCCCGGCTTATTGGCACCCTCCCCGCCTAATCAACCCCTTCAACCTCGTCCGTATATTAGGCTTCAGGTATTAACATGACGCAAAGATGCAGACCGCTGGTTGTTGTAGGCCAGGGTAGACATCATTGTATACTTGTCAAGGGCGACGCGTGGCGTGACCTCGCGCCGTGACGTGAATGCACTCGTGACGTGAATGCACAGAAGGCTGAGTGTACGTAAGAAGGAAAGACATACTATTGCTGTTGGTAATATTGTTCTTCACTTATTTCAAATCTCAAAGTGTTCTAAGATACTGGTTGAATTCATTGGTTGTCAGGTTTACAGAACAAACATATCCTAACATAAATGTAAAACTCTCAATATACATGTTTCTCGCCAATGGCTCTCAAAAGTTTTGGTTGAAAACGCCACTACTTATTCCTGTTTTGCAAGCCACACGGCAGCTGAAGGCGGTATTTTTTGGAGACGAAGGCCTCCAGATGACGCAAACTAGACGAAGGCTGGGTGATCAGTGTACGAAGACGGAGAGGGAAATGTCCTGTAGCATTTAAATCACGTGTCCGACTACATGTACATGTACTTGAAATATGGAGATGCTTATTACCTTGGTTGACCAAGCATTAGTTATTTTTTTTGTTATGTTGACCCCTTGACATGCCCACATCTTGACCTCTATGTAAAGATGGCCGAATAAAGCATTTTTCTAGAATAAATAAAGGCACAAACAAGCAAACAAAACAACCAAAAAAATGGGTCCTGTCTACGTATTGTTGCTTACAAGGCGATAAACTTCAATATGTCATAGCCATAACGGCTGTTGCGACATCCTCGGTCCTTTGACCTTACGTGTTGGCACACGTAATTTGAGAGTCAGGAGTTCACAGCGGTCCCCCGAAAGTGCGAAATGGAACGAAATGGAACGAAATGGAACGAAAAGGAACGAAATGGAACGAAATGGAACGAAATGGAACGAAATGGAACGAAATGGAACGAAATGGAACGAACTGGAACGAACTGGAACGAAATGGAAGAACGAAAACAACATATGTAACATTTTGAAATGAAATACCAGTAGATAGCAACAATTCCATTTCGCACTTTCGGGGGACCCGTTCACAGCTGTCCTGGCTGTGGAGACGTTTGGGGACGGGATGGACCCAAGTGGTCTCAGCTAAGGGCTCTGGGAGAGTTACACGTTACGAAAAATGGGAATCGTCTACACATATCAAATTTGTAAATCTTACATTTGTTAGATCCTACGCCTAGATCTTATTGTAAATCGTATTGCAGAAAACATAACTTGTACATGAACATATAGCATGGCAAATGCGTTTGCTGTAATTTAATTGTATTCCAGTTGCATGCACGGCAGTTTGTAATTGTTTGTTTATTTATTTTTATTTCACCAGGGGAATCATCTCAGTCAGCTGGCGATTTTCAATGAGCCCTGTGGGGAAACCCCAAACAAAGGTTTTTTTACATGAAATTCAAAGAAGGTTGCAAGAAATAACAAAACATTATGCGAACTACAAATTGATAAAAAACCGGAGTAACTTAGATAACATAAACATAATATCGTATAACCAAATAAGTGCCTGGACATAATGTACTAAGATAATGTGCGAATCATATATCAAACAGCACATTTATTTATCTCGTACTGATTCTGCCGTTGAAACCGTAATATCAAACTGATCCTGGCGAATGCAGGTTTAGTGTGCAGTTTTGTCTAAGGCATTTACCATTACATTATCACTTGCGTTTGTTTTCATGATGATGTTTCTTGTCTCATTTGGCCAGGGAAACAAACATCCATCTACAATAAGAAGATTGCGTATTTTGTGGACCCATACATGTTTACACTGAGTAATATTCAATACTATGTACAGAAGGTCTCTATTTCAATATTATGTTACTCGTATAGTCGTTTATCTGTAAACCTTGAATGCAAGACTAATCTTAAGAAACAAGCATATCCAGCCGGTTGGTCATGACGTCATAGTTCTCAGTCAGCCCGGCACGAGAACGAACCGCCCTTCTCTTTGCACGGCATGCCGTCCGGACAGAAAGGCGCTGGAATGAAACGTAAAGAACAAATTTATTTATTTAATCATTTATTAATTGGTTCAGCATGTACATGCCAGGGTGAGGCTATTACTAAGGGCGAACCTATGTGCGGCAATAGGACTCACGGTAGGTAAAGAACGAATATGCGGCGGTGATCACATGATTCCCTCACTGTCTTTCACCTCAATACATAAATCGATCTTCTATGTGACTGTACAAAATGTAAGTCCTCTGGAAGTACGATAAAAATTTAGTTGATGAGTCCAATGTTTTAGACATGATGTTTTGTCAGCTCTAGGCTACACTCCCTCTTTATTCTTTGTCTATGTAATGTTTTAGAAAAGAAAAATCAATTTTCATTTGTGTGTACTTTTTGCAAAAAGATCTAGAGCTTGACTGCACTTATTTGTGGGATCTTGAATGTAATGATGAAGGAAAAATGCCGTCAAGTTTCAGCTAAGACCTTGTTTAAGACCTTTGTCGTAGTGTTTTTGTTCTTAAAGTAAAGAATCGAATATCCGCAACGTATACCAACATCTGCGTTTAATATGTTCGTGTGTGTGTGTGTATGTATGTGTGTGTGTAGAAAACTGTTGTCCCTGACATATAACCAAACAAAACAGCTTTTAGAATTGTAAGACGACGCTATGTAACGTAACATGACCAATTTACGTCCGATTTATTCAAAACGTATTTATCTTAAAACCGCACGGACAGAGCCAAATCTTAAACCCATGGTCAGAAATATCAGCTCTTCTAAAAAGAAAATGCATGGTCTGTAAGTTTTTCTCCGCCTATTCAACGCCGTGCGAGCATGTATTTACACTGAGTTATATGATGAAGAATTGTGCTAGGGTAACCCATTATCGTCCACCTCCGTCTTTTCCCTTCTAGCGCTATGCTTGAAGAACATAGACCAGAAAAAAATGCACAGTAACTGTCCAAAGTAGTCTGCAGACAGATGATAATAACATCACTATGTCTGTCCGGCCACTTCCTTAACGCGATGGAAAAAAATATATTATCTGTAAATTCCCCCCACATGCGCGGCACGTGTCGTTCACGTGGTAAACGCATGGCCATTATATTTTGCTGTGCAAAAATGATAGAGATGGCTAAGGATCATACTTATGAAGTTCTTTATTGCTCATGAGAAGAGGCTTTGGCATAATACACCGCGACATGTGGACATGAGCCAAACTGGACGTAAATAGGTTCTGCACGTAAATAGGTCATGTTACGTTACCTACCCTTGCACGTGAAATGAGTGCCGTAATCATGACAGGTCCAGTCAAGCGGGCAGGTCACAAGAGCACACCAGTCTACGTCTGCTGCAGAGACAACATGAAACTTACGGTAATACAGAAGTATGTCGTTTGAAAATTTTTGTTTTACATGTATGGTTATTTACATGTTTGTCATACATGGGAAGGACTAACACTTGATATGGGTGTTCCGGACCGGTCTGTATTTTACCGTTACGGTATTGCCTGGGCTTCCATCAGGTGATTCGAATGCGCTTCGCGTACGCCGCTTGTGCCGCTGTCGAATATTCCAATACCGGATTCGGAAGTAGGAATCGATGCTGTAGCAAATTGTGTTCGTGGACACGAAATTCTCTCAACTTCCGGCGCATTTTGCATTAAACTGTTTGTTCTCTCAGGTAGGTATTTTATGAATAATATACTATACGGTACTGGTAAATTCCGCATCACCCTCGGTTCCGGCCCTAACATGGGTCGGGTCGCTCTCCGTGTGATCCGACTCGAGGTCTTGCTGGCACTTTGAGTGATACAAAATTCGACGTGTTGTATTTTATATGCACTGTAGCGGATGCAGGGATTAAATGAGACGATTATCTTATTACCTGATTCACATTTCTCCCCTCTGTAACCAGGCCGACAGCGGCATCTGTAAGAGCTGACGTCATCATGGCATGTTCCTCCGTTTTGACAAGGATTCGAAGCACATTCATCAATTTCTGAAAAGCAATAGACCGATTTTGTTTGTTTCAGTTTTCTTTAGAAGTGTTGGAAAATACAAAGTATAATGATCACAATAAGGAACATCCTCGTCTCCCTATGAATAGTGATAATAGGCACAAAAGTCGTATGGAACTATTGGTAATCAGATTTAATACTATCATTAAAAGTGTTACCAGCTATATAAGAAAGTACGCACTAAGAACTGAATTTACATCTAGGATAGTGTGTTACCCGCTACATTTCAAAGTACATCAGAACTAAGCTGAATGGATGTCTATAATACTGGTCTAATTTACCGATCTCGCACAACGTCCCCGCGAACCCATCAGGACAGTCACAGAAAAAGACGGACTCGGCGAAACAGGAGGTGCAGTTTCCACCGTTCCGGCAGACGTTTGGCTCACACGATTCGACATCTGAAAATATGACAAAGAATCGTGCTTAGATTAAAAAGAGTCTCTCTTTTTGTGCTTTTTGTGCCAGGGAAAAAAGCATATCATTAACAAACCCAATACATCACCGCCCCTCCACCCCTCTATGTTTCCTTGCATTGATGCATCAATGAATTTTGACATATTATAAAACGTATGCAAAAGCTCGGTAAATCCCTATCTCGCGTTAGAACAAAATCAAACTACCTACAGTATTCTAGTATATACATTAATCTAGTATAACAAAAGAAAACTATAATCATTTATTTATTTATCTATAAATCTTAAGGGTAGTCCATCCAGTTATCATACTGACCAGACTGGCAGACGTAGTTGTGCTGTTCCGTGCATGCCGTAGGTTCCGCCTGAAAGCTGTTGGAGCTGTTCAGGAGAACGCACAGGTCACAATGGGCGGGGGGCTGGGCAGCAGAAATCTGTAGGGGCCCTGATGTTTTAAAAAAATCATATAGTAAAATAACTAGTCGTATGTTTATAAAGGCGAAAGAATACTAGATATTCTGTCACATGCGCTACACAAAAATATTCAACATTGCCGTTGTGCTGATGCGGTCGCAACTAGCATGCGCCTAACTGTCACATCATACCATACGGTGAGGTAAAGTGGGATGGATACAAACCCTGAGAAACCGAGTCGTCACTGTACGTGAGGGTATATACAGGTTTCAACTTCATCCCGAGCCAACTGGAGGCCCCAGTCGTGGCCACGATGCCCTCGGCGATGAAGGTTTGCTGCTGCACGTCCTTCACGTCCGCCAGGTGGCCGTTGTTGGTACTGCAGGTGTGTTCAGCATCGGAGCCTGAGAGGGCGTCGAGGGAGAACTGGTAGCACTTTTCGGAAAACGCAACTGCAAAGAAACGTTATTCTGTTCAAATTTGAATAAAAAGGTGTATACGCCTGTGAGCAAAAGAGTGTGTGCAACTTACGAAGTATTTTTGGTAGAACAATGTGTTCGTCACTTACATGTTTCTTAACGTTTGATAAATGTCTCGTACCGATTTCACACCTTTTCCCGCCAAACCCTTTCGGACAGACACAGCTGAAATCTCTGGTCTCATCCACACAGGTTCCCCCGAACCAACAAGGACTGCTGACACAGTCGTCGGTATCTGCAGTAAAAGATAGACAAAATACAGTGGCACAGTTGAGGCACTTATACTAAAAAGCTAGGAATAGCTATCGCCCTCAAAGATCACCTTGACTAAAGTGTGTATAGATCCATGTCATGAGGTTGGTAACGCAATGAATAGTGCAGTAGTTTCGATACAAGCAATTTTTCTATAAAAAAAATCCGTTTGGTAAATAAGACATGTTGACTTTAGGTTAATATCACTTGATCGGATTTTAGCCCGACCGTTGTGGTTGAAGCGTAATTTGTGATAACCACCGACTACAATAGTTGTATATTTGGTCTAAAATGAGTCCTGTGATTAGTGTGAATCAGTGCTGTTTAATATACAATTTTTCAAATGTTATGTTAAACTGGAAATTTCTGCTATGTTAGTGTTAAACTTTCGTATATGTTTGTATTGTCTAATGTACAAATTGCATCACGTCACTTCAGCTGACCACCAAGCGCTCTTTGTGGTGCAGTACTCACCTCGGGCGCAGAGGGCGTATCTGTCACTGTGATCATTCCCAGTTGAGCAGTAGTAACCGCCATCCACTCCACACGCAGACCCCGATCTCCAGTTGTAGCCCATGAAGATGTACACTCCGCGCATCACATGACACAGAGGGGCTCGCTTACCACAGAGAACCTCTGATACGTCATCAAGCGGGTAAGTACACTTAGTCAGACCGGTCAGGACGCAGCCGTCGTGTGACGACCACTTGCAGGTCCCGTCCCCGGCACACGGCGTGACGTAACCCGCTGCTTCACACGTGGCCTTCACGTTGGTCGCCGTCATCGGCCCAGAGGCTTGGACTTTGAAGTAGTCGTAGCCTGATATCGTCGCCAGAAATGTTCCGGCTGAACCTAGCATAAAAGTTTGGGTCATTACAGTGTTTGGTTTAAAAATTATTTAGTATGTATGGTTCGTGGTATCCATGTAAGGAGTTGGTAGGGGTGGGTACCGGTACAGAAAAGCCAGGTTCGGTCCAGGTCCAGAGGGTCAGGTCCAGGTCCGGACCTGTACCTGATTATAGCAGTGCATCAGTACATCATGTTTTGGAGAGCGAGACACAAGTGCAGTTCTCCGCGAGTCCTACAAATTATTTTCAAATTGTATGTTAAATAATTTTTTTCAGTGCACACTAATGCGCAGAAAGGAAACGAAGATGTAACAAAACATGCATCTTTTTATTCCAGGGTAACTTTTATCTCACAAAAGAGATTCAGACCAAACTTGTCCTTCTTTGGGTAAAATGTAGATGACAACTAGACATTATGATCAGCAAGTAATACTACTAAGCATTTGCCAGTTCATCATGAAAAAACTAAAACTAAAAGTTATCAAAATAAGCTAACTATGAGCATACAAGAAGGAACAAATATAAGTTAACTGATTTGTGGTTTGTTTGGTTGTCTTTGCTTCGGATGAAAATTTAAGCGTGTGCAAAGACGTCGAAAGAGAGCAACCACGTCTCGTTAGATTTGCTGTGTTGTATTTTCGTAGACCGGTAACATTATCATGTATCATTATGTGTTCGTCTGCTGGTAGCCGGGTACTGTGAATTTTCTAATCGGTCCAAACTCCGGTGTAATGTTATTGTTCTATCTGGATTGTGTAAGTTTTATTTGCTTGTTATGTTCAAACATTGTTTAACAAAAGCTATGTAATTCGGCATGTTTAAACGGCTGCAATGTGCTTGGAGGTTGTCAACAAAACAATAAACTATCATTATCATTATTCTAAATATGTAACCTGCATCATAATCAATATCAAACGGACTGTTCAAATTCGCCAGGTTTATGGTAAATTAGGTTTACAGCATCAATCGAAATAAAATGGATGAAACAACTGTTGCTCGTTGGGTCGTATTATATGGCAGGGTGTTTGGACCAAAACCCTGCGGTCCCAGGGTCAAATCCCGTGACGCTGCCAATGTTGTGTCCTTGGAATTTTTCTCACACCCGTATGTAAACATAGGTATCTGACTCGAGAGGGGAGGTAAAAGGCGGTGGAAGAAAAACATGACTCTGCTCAAAGGTCCTCAAAAAGGCCATGGGACGTAACCTTTACTTTATCAGGCTTACTGTTCTCTGTATGTGTGTGGCACTGTCCTTGTCTGTTCATAAAGCAAAAAAAGTGCATTCACCAACAGATGCGGCCGGCAGAGTGCCTACAGCAGGGATGAAGATCAGCAACTTCCACATCTTTGCCGTCTGTTGAGTGGAATCTTGACTGCCTGTAATAAGTGGGCAATGTTCTTTTTACACCAGTTTTAGCACGTTGTTCCTGGCAAGATATCAAATGCGTCAACTTTAAGCGGAGATGCAGGCTGCCGACTGCTGTGGCCTCGGTAGACAGTACTGCGTACTTGGCAGGCAGGACGTGTGTCGCGACCTCTCCAACCCTTTAATCAAAATGCAACGGCTTACTTGCGTTGGCATGGCATCCACCAGCTAACTGCCTGTTATTGTGGGCGCCGTTCTGTTTACAAAAATTTGTAGCTAGTTGTCACTGCAGGAAATTCAAAGACATCTGAACCGGGCTTTAGGCTTCAGGTATCAACTTGACGAAAAGATGCGAACCGCTTGTTGTTGTAGACTATTGTATACTTGTCAACGGAAACGTTTGGCGTGAACTCGAGACGTGACGTGAATGCACAGAAGGGAGCAGAACAGGCGGGTTAGAATCCGGACAACAATACTTAGGACGGTCTATTCTACGGTACGGGGGGGGGGGGGTAGTTTTCTCCTTTTCTTGTGGACCACAAGAATTAATCTGTTAAGAATTACAAGACAGGTTTTGACATGAATCTAACCCTAGAGTCGACCTGTATGGATGCCACTTTTAGCACGTGAAACATTTTTTTTTGAAACCGTACATAGACGGCGAAATAACTTTATATTAACTCCGATAAGAAATTTCGAGACTTCTACATTCCGAGTATAACAATTATCTTAGAACCATCACGTGAACCTCGGCACACGTATCTGATTTACAACTTTTATTTATTGAGTCCTAGGCTTTTACTGCATGGTTGATGGAATAATACATTGTTACCGATTATAACTTAATAACTATATAACTTGACGATGTATGTACTGTTGCTTCGCTGTTGCCTGTATGGCAGTATGCCAGAATATTTTGTGCAAATTTCATTGATTCGACACTTTTTTCCATGTGTAGTAATAAACTTTAGTCAAATCAATTACACATAATTTCCAAGCTAGTAGCAACATGTTCAGGCATAAGATCTCTTTTATTGTAAGGAAACGCTCCCGGTCACTGCACACGTGATTCAAATCCATCATTCACATTTTTTTATAGAACAAAAGGTTTATCAATGTGTATAATTGCATTTTTTTCGTAAAATTGAAATAAATTTCAAATTAGAAAAAAAATCTGCAAAACCTGCGACATGAGACTGACGACAACTATGCTAATTGATTTTCATTTACCTGAGGTTTTATATGTATAGAAAGTGTAAAGGCGTTTTTGCCATAGCTACCTTTTCCAAATGTATTATTTTTATTTCGTAAGCTTCATTAACAGCTAATTTGTCTCTACATGTAATTGTACAAATGTGATTACACGAAAAGCTGTTCCTCCATTTCGTCCTCCAAAACTGTCGCCCACTACTTACTACACTGTCCGCTTTACAACAACTAGCGTGACGTCCTAGCCGCTAGTTACTTACACAATTACATACATAATTACATACATTCGTTGTCCGGTTCAATTGTTGGGATAACGCACTTTCGCAATAAGCATCATGACTAATATCTCAGGTTGGTCGCAGAAAGGAGCGACCAAACTTCCAACCAACCGCAGACATTCCGTTGGAAGGGGAAATCTGGAAGAATCAATAGACCGAGCAGCACGTCTCTATCTCACCCTCAATTAGGTTTTTTTCGCTATTCACTTCTTAAAAGCAGGCTCTTAAATCCATCAATCATTCAGTGTTGAAGTTTCAAACAACAAGCAAATCTAGTCTGAGGCCAGCTGGTCATTCAGCCCAGCACGAGAAAGATCCACTCTCCTCCTTGCAGTACATGCCGTCTGGACAGGAGGCGCTGCTGCACTGGTAGGGCTCCACCATGCGGACGATCGGTGCTAGAACAATATACAGAATAAACACACCTTCCTCTCCAAAGTCGTGTTACATACTACTTTTGGCTGAGCCTTTCAATTCTAGATCAGCTTAATTCGATCTACTTCTGATTCTAACTCTTATTCAATCCATCCTACATACTTCAGTACGCAATACTTGATAGAGTTGCAGTGTTTTTAAAAAGAAAAAAAAAGATTTTGTCACTATATTGAAGATTGAAAAAAGTGTACCGTTTCTTAAATGTTTTCTCTCATAGCCGGTAACCTAAACTGGCTTAAAATCTACAGATGTATTACATTTACAAACGGGCTAGTCTTATGTCAGTGCTGTACTTACCGAGGCAGCTGAAATGGGTAATCAGGTTCTGGCAGGTCCAGTCGAACGGGCAGGTCACCATAGCGCACCAGTCTATTTCTGAAGCAGAAAAATATATCATTAAGAACATCGGTACCGGTCTACAGGTTTCATTTTGTTTTCATACACGCACATAGAAGCATGTAGCGTAACATGGAATCTAGTTGCAGGCTGAAATATAGACTGCTAGACATTTACCGACTTCACAGTTGTTGCCGTCGTAACCGGTTGGGCATCGGCAGCTGTAAGAGTTGACGTCATCATGACAGGTTCCTCCGTGTTGGCAGGGATTGGAGGCACACTCGTCAATGTCTGCAGGACGACATAACACACGGTCAGTTCCCTTCATATCAACATATGGGGCGGTCATGCGTGGAAAAACAAACAAAATGATTATGATTAGAATTAAGCATTCGTTCGCTTTCAAGTTGTGAAGCGTACTTTAATGATGAAACACGTGGCATCGTATGGCGCAATCGGTAGGGTGTTTCGCCCACAACTAAGAGGTCCCGGGTTCGAAACCACCTATATACCCCGATGTTGTGCCCTTGGAAAAGGCACTTTACTCGACTTTCCTCACTTCTCTCAGGTGTAAATGAGTACCAAGCTTTGGTTTGTGACGTCCCTCGGATAGGACGGTAAATGGAGGTCCCGTGTTTGAGAAGAGCCACACCTTCAGCATGTTAAAGAACCCACTGCACTCCCGGTGTGATTGGTCCAAAACCTACAATCCTACGACCGTACGCGTATAGGGTTCGCCCTTAGTAATAGCCTCCGGCTAGTTGGGCAACCCTGGCATGTACATGCTGATCCAATAAATAAAGAAAATGATGAAATACTTGTAATATTACTGCCAGATGTTCTTTTCAAACATGCTGAGCAGTTGCAACTAAGGGACACTTACTTCCTTCACAGAAATCGCCCTCGAACCCATCCGGACACTCGCAGAAGGTGGCGGACCCGTTGAAGCAGGAGGTACAGTTGCCGCCATTAAGACATGCGTTTGACCCACAAGGTTTCAGCGCTAGAATGGATTGAAGTAAAGACGAAAATCACAATTAACAGTCTTCTTATGTACAAATTTAACTACTTTAAATTCAACTTTGAAAAAAAAAAAGATTTTTGAACATCATCTTTACATACCAGACTCACAGACGTAGTTGTGTTGCTCCGTGCAGAAAACAGTCTTGGCCCCGTAGTTGTTGGAGCTGTCCAGGAGAACACACATGTCCAGGGGGGATGAAGGTTCGCCCGCCAACCACTGCAAGGAACCTGTTAAGGAAAAAAAAATGTAGCTAAAGTAACCAACACTAAGCTTTAAAAGCAAATATCTAGCAATGTCTGAACGAGTAGATTATATGTTTTACGTAGACTGATTCCAGAGAGAACAAAAGGGGATGATGCTTTGAAAATGTGTTTATCTAAGGGTCTTAAATGGATCTTGAACAAATCAATCCTTGCTCTTAGGTACTAGGTTAAGGAATGTATAGTTATTCTCTGTGTCTTCCTTTTTCGCTTAAAGGGTACGACATATCTTTTTACCTGACACGATAGATCCATCGCTGTGGAGAATGGGTAAAGGTGCACTTCTCATAGCCAGCCAGGTAGAAACGCCGGTGGTGGCTTCGATCTTACTCGCCAGGAAATGTTGCTTTTTCTCGTCTTTCACGTCCACCAAATGGCCGCTGTTAGCAAGGCAGGCCTGTGTCGCTTCAAGATGAGTAGCAGCTGAAGTGGAGAACTTATAGCAATCCCCGGCAGAAGATACTGGGGTATACAAGTAGATACCATTATCATCATGGGCTACCCCCCATATAGCCAATCAGGGGCAAAGTAGGGGAGGGGGGTCCCGGACTAAGGCGGGCAGGCCTCCAGCCTGGCACGGAATGACTCAACGGTGGGAGCCGTCACAACCGTGCCAGGAAAGTAATGGTACCGCGGTAGATGGAGCTAGAAAGTCGAAGTTAAACCGCTTGTTTATTGCATGCGAGCTATGATGAGCGTAATATGTAAAACGTGTGATTATTTGACTTTGGGATATATTCAACATACTAGAAGGTACTTCAAATTGAATGTTGCTAATGCAGCAAAGTATGTGGAGCTAAATGTGACCAAGAAAAACCTTCCATAATGATATATTGTACCTGTTTCACAGATCTTGCCGGTGGTATCCTTAGGGCAGACACAGCTGTAGCTGTCCACGTGATCCAGGCAGGTCCCTCCCAGCCAACAAGGGTGGCTCGCACACTCGTCGATATCGACTAAAAGGGAATTCAGCGACATAACGTTTAATCACAATACAAATGATGCATATATAAAGCATATTAGCAATGGTTTCATTGATAGCCCAATGGCCAAAGGTAATTTTGGCTCTACCACTGACTATCCCCAGGGTTACAGATCGCAAAACACTGCTTATGCTGTTATATACTGTTATATACTGTTTAATCTATTCGAATAAAACAACAACAACAAGAACTTAGATTTGTGTGGCCAAAGTGAAAGCCTACCTATTTCACAGAGAGTTCCAGTATACCCAGGTGCGCACTGGCAAGTGAAGCTGCTCACTCCGTCCTGGCATGTAGCGTCATTCTGACAGGAGGCGCTGATGCACTCGTCTTCGTCTACGATTAAAAAATATACATGAACACCTGGTATGATGGGAATACCCTTTACTTCTTCACATCATTGGATTTGATGGAAAACAAGGTTAAAGGTATATTTAACTGTAGTTACGCGTTTACAGTTCACCAGCTAAAAGCATACCTGTTTCACAGAGAGTTCCAGCATATCCAGGTGCACACTGACAGGTGAAGCTGTTCACCTCGTCTTGGCATGTAGCTCCATTCTGACAGGGGGCGCTGATGCACTCGTCCACATCAACTGAAACAATCCAATTTCAGCTGCATTAGACGATTTTCACGGTAAAATAAAAAAATAAAAATCTGCGAAGTCACTTTGCTCGCTACCTTGTGCCTGAGGGGGGAACTAATACAGCAAACGAAGAGGGTGACGAGGAAAGTAACATATATGGCACCGATCAACGAGGTGAAGTGGTACCCGTCGGTAGGGTCAAGGGTCACCGGCGGGGAAGACAATCATTGCTGGGTAGGAGGGGTGACTACATCGATCTTTGGACATACAGGAAGGGAAAGTTCAGTAGTGTTGTAGTGTGGAATGAAGCTTAATTCAGCTTGCAGAAAAATAGGAAGGGATGGATCGATGATGGCAGAGAGGTTCGGAGCTGCAAGGCCCTACTAGATACTGTCTTTCCTCGAGGTTGACAAGGGAAAAATCAGTACTGATTTTGGATGGGTGTGAACTTGCATGGCCCTGTGAAGAACTGGGCCAGTTCAGATCGATAGCAGTAAAGGCATGATGCATCGACACAGGTGCATGGAGAGGGATCAGTACTCGTCTAGAAGACGGTGGGTAAAAAAAATTAAAACTGAACAGAGGGACCAGTATTGCTCGACAGGAGGGGGTTGAAAAATAGGGGTGTAAGTCGAGAACAAGTCGCACCTATAGTAGTAATGAGGGTAGGCATATGTGTAGCAGGGCTAGGAGAGGCAATAGACTGTAACGTACTCAGACTTCTGACGTCCAAAGACAAATCCATGGCAGCAGGTTGTTCGCATTGCAGACGTACAACCCTGCGTCTGACAAGGTCGCGTTACGGACAGCTACGGTCCCGTCTCTCCCCACAGTCACTCTGCCCCCGTCCCCCTCTCCCGGCACCACACTGACAGCTGCACCGGACGGTAGCGTGACTGTAACGTCCGGAGTCGGGACGCCGGTCGCCTCACACTGCAGGTAGATCGTGTCCCCCAGCTGCACAGTCGAGTTCCCGGCTTGAAACGTGTCGATGGCCGCCGCCGTGCAGCCGCCGTTGAACCAGATCTGCTGGGGCGTGAGGTCCTTCAGCCGCTGCCCTGCGAACACCCCCGGGCTCACACAGGTTATCTGCTCCTCAAACATGTACCTACCGGTGAATGCGCCCCGGAAGGCGGCCAGTCGGCAGTCGCAGCGCCAGGGGTTGTCATGGAGATACACGTTCGCGATGGGCACCAGTTCGCCGTGAGTCTCGGCCGGCAGTGCCGTCAGGGCGTTAAACTCGAGGCATAAGATGCTCAGGCTGGACATGTTGACAAACGCACCCGGTTGGATGGTGGTGATGTTGTTATAGTCCAGGTAAAGCTCTTGCAGTAGAGTTAGGCCTGAGAAGTCGGAGGCAGTGACTGCAGTCAGGCTGTTGTGGTCCAGATGCAGAATCAGCAGCTGAGGAAGTGCCTGCAAGGCGGCTGGCAGAAGGGTGCTGATGCTGTTGTGATCCAGGTGCAGCTCTTGGAGTTGAGGAAACCCAGAGAAATCTGCAGTGATGGAAGTCAGGCTGTTATGGTCCAGATGCAGGTTTTGCAGCTGAGGGAGCCCTTGGAATGCGCCGGGCCTCACAGTACTGATGCTGTTGTGGTTGAGATGCAGCTCCAGGAGTTGGGTTAGGCTGCGAAAGTCTGTGACAGCTGCCAAACTGTTGTGATCCAGGTGCAGATACTGCAGCTGTGAGAGCCTCCCGAAGGTGCCTGAAGCCACTGAGCTGATGTTGTTGTACTCCAGGTGGAGTTCCTGCAGCTGACTCATGCTGCAGCAGAACTCTGCAACAGCAACTGCAGTCAGGCTGTTGTGATCCAGGTGCAGATACTGCAGGCTGGAGAGCGAGTGAAAAGTTAAGGGCTGGATGACACTGATGTTGTTGTTCCTCAGTTGAAGAGTCTGTAGATGAGCAAGTCCTTGAAACATTCCATTTCGGATGTGTGACAGCCGGTTTGATCCCAGGTTTACCGTCAGCAGGCTGGCCAGGGAGGCAAACGTGACGTCGTCTATCGCTGAGATGACATTGTTAAGGAGCTCAATATTCTCCAGGTTTCTATACGCGGAGAAATCCGCAGGGTTCAAGGTGGCAATGTCGTTGTTTGAGGCGTAGAGCGCTACGATGTCCTGTGGCAGGTCGTGGGGGACAGAGGTCAGACTTAGGCCCTGGCACACGGCGTTATGGGTAGCAACGGAACACGGATGTGCTACCGATGCCCCAAGGTCGTTCAAGGTCATGAACATGACGACAAAGAGGCTTGAAAGCCAGATTTCCATTCTGTTGCCTTTTAGGATATTTTTTGGCCGGATGTGCTTCAACCTAGAAATGGTAGAAACATTTTGTTTAGTTTTTGCCCTATCAGTTGCTCTCTACTTGTTGTTTTCTTGATTCGTAATGCTGTTTTCAAAATATGATAATCATTCACATGATACAATTTCTAGAGAGTAACAAAAATTTATATGTATCTTTTACCGAAAGACATCAGCATATCTAGAGATAATGACTGGGTTTACACACGACTTTTCAAGTCCACTCTAAGTCGACTCAGTCGAGTCGACTAAGGAACGTTCTATTGTCCCGCTTTGACATATGACCAACAAAGAATGAACAGACACTGAGCAACTATTAACATTACATAATACCGTTATAACCCATCCCCCACCCCCGCGCTGAACCCGTTCAAAACCCGTTTCAAAGCTACTTATTAAGTCGACTGCAGGAAATGATACTTCAGTAGTCGACTCGGGAAACTCATGCGTTAATCCAGACAGTATCTTTACCTTACCAGGTAGGCCACAGGTGAGACTACTGCACATTGTCTTCACTTATCAGTGACAGGGGGGCAATGTCCCTGAATATGGATCACGACTGAACAGATTTACATATTTGTAGTTTTCTAAATTTTTTTGACCTCATCGACGGAAAAACACAACAGACTAATGCCTTCATGACTATTCGGTACTTTCTAAATGTCAAAATCTTCTCTTCCTAAGTATTATCAACATTGAAGCCTTTTCTACGAGCATATGTGTGAAGGTTTTACATTTAAGGAGTACACAAAATGTAAAACTGACCTGCGCTCTAAACCCTGCACTGTTGGATGTCTGTAGCCCTGTCTGGTGAGTAAATTTGGTGGACGTTTCACGCAAACCTGTTATGCTGGGAGCCAGGCGTGTTTGACTGATCAGTCTGAACTGTCACCACGTCAAATCTCCTGTCAAAAATCAATTCCTGCAAACTTTGGCCTGTTTGCAGAAACACTATTTTACCCTTTGGGTTAATCATCCACGAAATAGTTGTATTGTTTTTCTCGTGTTAAATGTAATTTTTCTTATCTTACCAATGGGAAGTCACCTAAGTGTTAGATTTCTCCCCTCTAGCTTAGTTCCATGTATCAGAGAAATTTTAAGTGCTGCCTTAGACGTTGTTTTGTCTTTTTTAAACAGAACTGGATTTGTTTGTCCTTTGAACCTTCTCCCGACTGCTCACAGAGGGTAGGAATAACAACAGCACCAAAATAATGATGGGAGCACGACAACAACCTAGTATATAATATCATAACTTGTTGATAGTAAAGGCGAAATTATGTTCTATAAACTTTGTTAATATTATCATTATTATTGATTATCAATCGTTAGCTTTATGATTAGGTATTTGGCATTCTGACGATTACCCATTTCGGTGTATTATGAAGTGTTGACATGCTAGGCTAGGGTGTGTTATTTCTCCAGGCAAACATGTGATATCTGAAGTGTCAACAACATACATCACATCGAGAGTGACGAGGTCGTGGGAAGTGTGGAGGGGTCAAACTCAAACCGAAGTCACACGGCACTTCAATCACCTTAGGTTTAAAGTACAAAGTTCTATCTGGACATACTCCACCGTTCAATCTGAGACCAAAGGCTGCATTTGAGGGTGTCTGTTCTGAACTGAGCGAACTAAAATCCAACCGTTTACTCCGTAAATCCCCCTCCCCCACTGGACCCGCGGTACGCTGGCGGTGTCGCTGCGCCCTAAATTCGAGTTCTGTTAATTATGGCTTTCTAATAGGAATATCATTTAAAACGTACAAGTATGACCAAAAGACAACAAAACACACGAAGTATATTAAAGATTCGTTTTTTGTCGATGATATTCGTTGCTTTGCCAATTCGATCGTGCCGCGGCTGGGTCCAGTGAATTTGGGGCTTAACTGATGAAACAAGCATGACACAATTAATTTCTGTCATGTCTTCGCTCTCATGTACAATTGTCGTGCAATAAAGTTCTTCTATAATAGTATTCTGAACCCTTCAATCCTGTTGAGACTCTGACAGTATGTTCAATCTTCATGGAATCAATGCTGGAAAAAAAGTCCAGATAGGCATACGGCAAATTTCCTGATGTTTATTTGTACGACTAGCCCATAAGCTACCATATACCCGTACCTCAGATTTTCTTTTTAACGACGAGTCATACAGCAGGTATATTGATCATCCTTTTAAATGTTCTTTGAAATTTTTACCGTAGGGCAATGTACTTTTCCGCTCATATCAATCATTGTCCTAGACTACTATACCAATACAGAGAAAAACACGACAGGGAGAGAGATCGAGAGAAAGAGCCACATACACCCCCTCCCACACCCACACACACGACTATAAAAGTAAAAAACCAAGGGAGCTGAAGTTTTTCTATCCGGACCGCGACTTCATAGGCTGTATCCAGACTCATTTTCCCACTCGTTACATAAAGACGTCAGAGGAAATGGCAGTTTTTTATTTTTTTATTTGATGTGACATTCTTGTCAGAAACATTCTCTGTGAGAACCTGTCTCCCGTTCTGGTAATCAGTACTAGGAAGCCAGTGTGCTGTCTCTACCGACAGGGGCAGGACCGGGATGGCGCGATCTCTGACTTGGCTCTTTATCCTGGCGGTGTTTCCGATCAGCAGCGGTGAGTACGGACATGCGATTACCTTTCTTTTCGGATACGAGTTTTCTTTACACATTTTAAACATGTATATAGCATATATATATATATAGAAACTCAGACAGCTTCGGCTGCTCGCAGAAAAGAAGACACCGTGGAAAGAAATGAAGAAAGACCGAATGCAGCCAGAGCCGCAGAATACAGTGGATCATCATCATATAGCAGATTTCACGAGAATCAATGTTTCAAGCCGATTTGAATACAGCAATCCCATTGTAATAAGATGTTACGAATTCACTTAAATTAGCCTTTACTGTTTAGTATTTAGAATTATGAGCTTTAGTTTGCATTGTTTACTCTGTTGTGATAAGCCGCCGTACGAAGGGTATCCTACTTTGAATTATTAAAGTACCTTTCACTGCAAACCTTGAAATTAAGGCATGGTCAAGAGACAAATATTTATTTTGTTAAGAAAGGGGGGGGGGGGGTAATGCAATCTGTTATTTACTACATGCTGATGCTCAAAATGTAGATAAAATTGAAATGGTAAACATACATTTTTCTTCTAACTCTTGATTCAGAGTTAACTCAAAACTATAATGAAAAAGTCAACATGACGCTATCCGGAATTCCCTGCCAACGCTGGGACAGCCAGACCCCTCACTACCACGCCCTGTATCGAGACTTGGACGGGAACTTCTGCCACGGTTACGACCAAGGCAGCCCGACATGTCCGTGGTGCTACACAATAGATCCAGGCCTGCGATACGACTACTGCTTCGATTGTTGTTAGTATGGCTTTAGACGTTAAAATTATGTTATAGGAAGCTCATTCTCACTATGAAGGATGATGATAATGATGATGATGATAATGATAAATTATTTATTGAGAGAAATCACACAAAATGACAATGGAAGTCAACCGACTAACTTGGTGTCAGATTTTAAAATGTTACATATCTCAGGATTTTCACTAACAGTTAATTTAAGAGGTATTATCTAATGCCCTTTACTACAAAGAATTGTAAGTAGATTTTCCATGAATGCTTAAAAGGAGAACTTCTCAATTAAACTTACAATTTGCATTCCTTACTGGAGTGCTTTTTTTATTGCTGAAAAAAGTCCTGTAGGATGGTTCTTTTACAAATTAACCAAAATGACTTTAATCCAAATAACATGTATGATAAAGAGATTTTTTTAAATCAAACCTTACCATCTTTACTATTTTGATGCAGCTCCTGAACGTATTGCCTACAACGGAACAGTCAACACGACGGTTTGTGGAAAAGCTTGTCAGATGTGGGACAGTCATGAACCACATCGCAACGTGGACAACACTCCCTACAGGCGCCCCCACTCCGGACTGGAACAGAACTTCTGCCGGACTCCCGACTCAGACCCCTGCCCCTGGTGCTACACCACGGACCCCATCACCAGATGGGAGCACTGCTTCATCTGCGGTTAGATAAACACAGCATCATGATTGAGATTTCATTTAAAGCATGCTTGAAAGTTGACAATGAAATTCAAACTGACAGTACAGCAAAGTCAAGGAAGATGGGAGTATTAGATTTCCAATCATCCTTCGCAAAATTTACATTCTTATTACAAGAAAAACGAATTATCTTTCTTAAACTTTACAATGTTAAGAAAATAAAGGAAATTATGCTGGTTCCAAATTTTAGTTTCTTTTTCTCTATGCACTTTGTATGCCTGCAATTCAACAACATCCCATGGCATGTTTCTTGGGCACAGAGACGACTTGGCCCTGTTGGTTTTGATTTGGCGTTCTCTGCTTTCAGACGCTACATCTGCCGAACCTGCCCCAACAAAATCAACTGATCCACCGCGGCTGACACCAGATCCTAAGTTCCCCACTGTAAGCCCCAGAGGTAAGCACCGTCATAACTCAGATTATCGGGAAAATCTTAACTTCTGACAACGAGTGACGGTTCTAGAATATTGTTGTTATGCCTTTTAATAACACTGCACATTTTCACAGTGCACAACTTTTATTGTAAGTATTGGCGGAAGGGGGGCTTAGAAATACTTTTGGTTGTTTCTCTTTAAGAGAGAAACCTTCAAAACCTACTGTTTTCATCCATACCGATTTAGACGAAATTACTGTCTATTATCTTTTCCTCTTCTGTGTGCTACCAACAAGACGTAGTCGAACATGGTGCTCAGCAAAAAAAAAATGCCACCAAAACATGCGAAAGGTCATCGAACGATATTTCAACTGATAGCCTTGAGAAGCTCGCATGGATGCGCAGAGATTTATAATTATCTTCGCCGAGTACTATAGTACTCGGGGTAGATTATGTTTTCGGTTGAGCCAGCTGTTTGGTGAGTCTGTATGTATGTCAAGAGCATGACTCAAGAAACCTTTGATGAATCTTTATGATTTTTGGTAGGTGTGTAGTGGTTGTGCAAAGGAAGGTCAAGTTCGTAAATGGTTTACCTTGCGTTTTTGAACAGTACTGCATCGGACTTTTAATTTTTGTGCGTTTGTATGTAGGCGAAAAAAGTGTCGGAAACGTTGATGGATCTTCATGATTTTTTGCAGGTGTGTAGATGTTGTGGAAACAGAGATCAAGTTCAAAAATGGTTCTCCTGGCATTTTCCGTCGGTACTGCAGCGGGCTTTGTGTGGATGTGTAATTCTTGTGGACAACATAACTCAAGAAGCTGTTGATGGATCTGTATGATATTTAGTGGATGGGTAGGGTTTACGGAAAGGAAGGTCAAGTTCGATAATGGGCCATCTAGCGAGTACCTAAGGTACTGCAGCGGAGCTTCAAAATTTAGTGGCATATTTTCTGAAAAAGCTATGGTCATGATATTTGTGTGGTAGATAGTTCATGCCACAAGAAGTAAGTTCTGTTAGTTTGGGCCCCCTAGCGGCTTGTTTAGAACTGCAGTGGGTGTTTTTGTTTTGACATTCGGACACGTATTACTTGAGAAGGGGTGAAGAGATTGTCGCTCAGATGGTGCTTTACACAATCGATGTCTTATTATAGAAAACAGGAGCTAATCTGCATGATTAGTAAGGATAATTGTAAATCCATTACATTCCATAATGGGGCGTGTGACAGTGTTCCCGAAACAGGCCTGCAGAAGGCCTTGCCTAGAAGTGTAAATAAACAGATGGTGTACATAAATAAACAAATGGGGCAGTCTCACTACAATTCAAACAGATGTGTGGGTCCGTTTTTTTTTTTAAGTGTCCAGTTTCTGCATTTTTGTCAAACACACGGTTGGAGACATAACGGATGGGAACCAAATAGAAAGCCTTACAAAACACCTAAAAACATGTGAATAACCAGCCGGACCAACTCCTCTGCTCAGAGAGTACACTGCTAGGTATTACCTAGCACCGTATGGAAAAGTAACATTTGTTTTGCAAAATGTGTTTGATATGGGATAAAGATTTTTTTGGCTATATTTTCTAGGTGCCAATGTGTCAGGTCAACAGAAGTCTTCGACGTTCGCTGTTTTCGCCATAGGTGCGACGTGCTTTTCTGCATCGGTGATAATTATGCTGTGGTAAGTCTGTTGCCGTCGTTATGACGTTTTCTTATGTCATATGAGTACATTGAGAACGAAGAGAAGAGAATTGATAATTCAAGTGAAACTTGATATGGTTCTAGTCGCTGTGATAGTTAAGAGTGAAAGTCCGTTTCAAAATGTTACTGTCCTTTCTACTTCCTAAGCCTTGCTTCAAAATGTTATGAAGCTTAAATTGTGGTATTCTATTTGATAAACAATTTGTATAAATGCAATGACAATGATCTTTATTTGCACGTTACTGCCCACATGGGCTAAATGCAGTGCAATAGTTTTAGTTTTACATGACATGTTAACGCAGAGATTCATCATATTTACATATATCATTATAATGAGCCCTCGAAGATTAGCCCCCGTACTTAAAACCGCGCGGACGGAGCCGTATGTTTAACCCATGTAAACATTTCTCCGCCTGCTTAATGCCGTGCTAGGTAAATTTATACTGATGTCTCTGATGAAGAGTTGTGCTAGGGTAACCCATTATAGTCCACTTCAGTCTTTGTCCGTCTAGCGCTTTACACGAGGAGCATATACCAGAAAAAGATTCACATTCACTGTCCAATGTAGTCTGCAGACAAGTGATAGTGAAGTTACTATGTTTTTCCAACATAATCTATTTACCTAACGTGAACTGTATGCAGGGCATGCTGTCGAAAACGCCGGTATAAACTGTACCGGTTGAACCAGCCTCACCCCGGACAGGACGGGACCCCCCGCAGCGGCCCAGGACGTGGGGGAGAGGGGGATGGGGGAGCCCAGAGGAGTCGGGACACAGCAACCTCTCACCTTTGAGGAGTCGTGACACAGCTACCTCTCGCCTTTTAGGAGTCGTGAGACAGCAACCTCTCGCCTTTTAGGGGTCGTGAGACAGCAACCTCTCGCCTTTGATGTCAGATGAGTCGTGACACAACAACCTCTCGCCTTTGATGTCAGATTAGTCGTGACACAGCAACCTCTCGCCTTTGATGTCAGATTAGTCGTGACACAACAACCTCTCGCCTTTGATGTCAGATTAGTCGTGACACAACAACCTCTCGCCTTTGATGTCAGCTTAGTCGTGAGACAACAACCTCTCGCCTGTGATGAGCCCTAAATGCCCTTTGTCCGTCTAGCGCTTGACCTCCTCCCTTGAACTCTGGAAGAACGGCTTCGGCCGAAGAGTGTATCTGTTTACAGTACTATCAAGGTTAAATAAAGGTTGAAAAAAAAAAGATGATTCGTGACATAGCATCATCTTGCTTATGAATGAACCCTATCTAGATTTGGCTTTTTGGACCTGAGGGGGTGGGGGGGGGGGGCTTAGCCTTCCCAACGCTGTGGTGTATGATCTCCAAATTTGCAGGGGGTAATAAACATGTAGATATTAATCACTCCTGTAATTGTGTTGTTGTTATAACGTAATATGACGTAATTATGATTTTATGGGCTTGAACCGTCTAAAAGGGAAATTCCCGTAATACCGTAACGTAATACCTTACGGTACTAAACAATAATTTAACAAAAATGGCATCTTATTGATATTTAAATCTGCCACATTGACTTAAAAGGCCATTTACTTCTTAGAATTCAAAAGATTCAAAACATGAAAACCAACACATTGTGAATTTTCTTTATCTAGAGTCGATAGCCTCAGCTCATAAACTTGTCTTAAAGCTCCAGTGAGTCGTTAAGCAGAACATTCTCACATTTCATTTTATAAAAAACATAAGATGCATCCATTCATTATACCCAAAACCACAGACTCTGGTTTATCGCACTCTCTTGATTTTCAACATTCTGACCACCACAATGAAAGAAGTAACACGTTGTATAACCAGCGCGGAAGTTGTCAAAATCACAAGAGATGAGATTCATTCATTAGTATTGTGTGTAATAAATTGAATTTAAGCGCGACTTTGAAAATGTTGTCTTAGTGTTTCGTAGTATGCTCCTCTTTAATCTCCCGAGAATGTTACATATTTGGACAAGCTTTGTTCATGAGCTGATCTGCGAGATTTCACGATTTACTGGGCATACCTGCCGTCCAGCTATCAAAACAAATCGGCTTACGTCATTGCAGATCGACAAGTTTTTGCACGTAAATCTATCTTGTAAGTTTACCTATGTTGGTAGAAGTGTCGGAAGCAGTTGACTGCTCATTCCCTCACAAAAACTGGATTTGATCATTGATTGTGTTTTTGTGTTTCTGTGTTTGCGTGTTTGCATCTCTGTGTGTGTGTGTGTCTGTGTATTTGTGTGTGTGTTCGAAATTACAGTTTAGATCTAGTAATCCTAATCATATCCCCTGCTCACTGGTCGTGCAATATCTCAATGCTGCAAAGTGGATGTCTTAAGTGTCGTAATTTATGTAAGCGTTGGTCAGACAACAAAAATTTACCCAAACCTGGTAGAAGATAGACAATTTCCGTCGTGTTTTCACATTTCAAAGGTCTTTAAAACTGCTTTCACACTGGCAGTATTAGGGACGTTGACATGAGGCCTCATGCGACACATACGGCACAGCCAAATTTAAAAAAAAATCAGACAATGCTACAAAACACAAACTTAAGACAACGAGATGCGATGTTAGTAATTTCTTACTTCAAATGTTACTTTAGATTGCTGTTGCTTGAAAAAAAGCTAAACAGCAACCACAGGGACTGTTGTTTGAAGTCTTTCAACGCCTACACACACGTGCACGCACGTAACACACACACACACACACACACACACACACACACAAACACAGACACACAAACACATACACACATATACACGCACACAGACACAAACGTTGTCCCTGCAATCATATGCTACTTTTTCATGTCTTATGATAAATGTAAGAATCCAAGGGGACTGAAGTTTTTCTTTCCAAACCATTACTTCATAGGCAGAACCTAGACTCATTTTCCCAGTCGGTGCATATGAACGTGAGAGGGAAATGCTAGTGTTCTTTTATTCAATATTGGTATTCTTGTCAGACACATTCTCTGCGACATATCGCCGCCCCGAGTTCTAGTATTACCAGTAAGAAACTAGGGCGTTGTCTCTACCGATGAGGACAGTGGCGGGATGGAGCGATCTCTGACCTGGCTCTTTATGCTGACAGTGTTCCCGATCAACAGCGGTGAGTACAGAACTACAGCTACGTTTTTAAAGCCTGGATAGTATTACGATTTCGCCTCTACCTCTTTTATAATGGCCGGAGGGTAAGGAACGTCCCAGAGCTTTCCTAGATGAGATTGTGCTCAAAATATTAAAAGGCATTAGACAAAACAAGTAGATGTGATGTAGAACTGCTCTTCCAATGCGAACATACTATTAGGTTTATACAGTTTGCTAACATGCGATAATCGTTACATATCATATATGTATTTCATATCGCGACGTTTAGAGTTTAGTAAGTATGAATCTCGGATTTATAGTTTTATAAATTTTTTAGCTCATATCTAACTGTACAAAATTCACTGTTGTGCCTATAAACTAAGATTCTTCTCTGCAGGCAAAAAAAAAAATCATAGCCAAGAGACAGATATGGAATAGTTACTAAGGAAAGAGGGGAGGTAATAAAATCAGTTATTAGAATAACGTAGATACTTATGATTTGAGAGGAAGCAGGAAATATAACCTTTTTTTTCACTTAATGAAGGATTGACTCCGCACTACCGTGAAGAAGTCAACATGACGCTATCCGGAATTCCCTGCCAATGCTGGGACAGCCAGACCCCTCACTACCACGGCCGGGATCGAGACTTGGACGGGAACTTCTGCCACGGTTACGACGAAGGCATCCCGACATGTCCGTGGTGCTACACAATAGATCCGGACCTACGATATGACTACTGCTTCGATTGCTGTTAGTATGAATCCAGCAGTTTGAATTATATTTTTGGAACATTATTTTCTCTAATCTCTATAAATGATGCTGCTGCTGCTGAGGATGAATGGTTTATTGAGAGAGCTGACACAAAAATGACAGTGGGAGTCAACTGTCAAAATAGATTTACAAAATATCATGTATTATGATTTGCCCTAAATGTTGATGTAGTAGGATCTAGGAAGAATTTAATGCCCCAGGCCCGAACTATAATGTGTTGTGAATAGAATAATTGCTGAACTTCTTTAAAAATGAACATTTGAATCAAGCTTATATCACAATTCAAATGTAAGTACAATTGAAATCATATTGTCATCGAGACGACATGCAGTGCAATCTAACGGCAATCTAAAAAGTTCGGTAGTCTATTTACAAATGGAGGACCAAATGCCTTTCCTGCTTATCACATGTACAATAGAGAGAACTTTTAAAACAAAACTTTACCACATTTACCATTTTGTTACAGCACCTGAACGTATTTACTACAACGGAACAGTCAATACGACGGTTTCTGGAAAGGCCTGTAAGATGTGGGACAGCCAAGAGCAATCTCGATATAGCATGCAAAACACTCCCTACAGGCGCCCCCACTCCGGACTGGAACAGAACTTCTGCCGGACTCCTGACACGGACCCCTGCCCCTGGTGCTACACCACGGACCCCACCACCGCATGGGAGTACTGTTTTGTCTGCGGTACGTTAAACACTTCACAATTAGGGTTAGAGGGTTTGCAAATATTTATTACTCAGAACAGGAATACTAGAATGATAATAAGATATTGAAATTAAAAATGTAGGGTTCGTAGAACACACATTTGGTATAATATCTCTTGTTGGGGGGGGGGGGCATTGTGCGGATAAGAATCCTTTGGTTGTCTCTCTTCGTACTTTGTACTCGCTGAATTTCAACAACATCCCAGGATATTTTGTGTCGCAGAAATGTCGCAGTTTGATTGAATTTAATCATTCTCTCGTTTCAGATGCTACATCTGCCGAACCTGCCTCGACAAACTTAGCTGGTCCACAGCGACAGACACCACATGCAAAAGTCCCAACTGTAAGCCCTAAAGGTAAGCACCGTCGTGCTATGACGCTATGATACTTTTTGCTTAGGGGCGGGGGGGATGAAAATCCTCTCGGTTGTCTCTCATTGTATCTTTTTTTCTTATTCCTGAATGTCGTCAATTTTGTTTGTTTGCATGCTTCGACCAATGACAAGGACTGCCTCATTTTTCTTTGTTGTCCCCCTCTTTCTATGAAATCTTTAAAATGTGCATACATCCATAACGACTTAAACGCCATAATTTACCGATCATTTAGCTTCCCTTGGGTGCTATAAACAATACGTAGTCAAAGGCGGTACCCAGCAATGAATTACAACTAGGGACATGCGAAGGTAATTGAACAATATTTTAAGTGAAAATGTTGAGAAGCTCGAAGGGATATGCCTGGGTAGATGTGCATAGATTTATAGATTTGAATATATTTTTTTTCAGATGCCAAGCTCAAAGGTCAACATGTTTCTTGGATGTTTGTTGTTTTCGTCGTTGGTGCGACATGCTTTTCTGCATCGGTGATGTTTTTCCTGTGGTAAGTCTGTGTTTTATAAAGCGCTGGATTATTAGGTATCATTGAGATAATGAAGAGGTATCTCAATATCCAATCTTTGCCATCTGTTATGTTTCTTTCCATACCAAAGGTATAAGACTGTGAAAGTCTCCTTTCACTCCTTCGTCTGCTGCTGCTGTCGTTTCTCATCTAGGTCCAACTCTGCCATTTGGGGGCTCAGATTTGACTTCATATTAGCCCCTGAAAACTATTCAATTTATCAATGCCTTAAATGAACTATGAAGACTTGGTTGTGCTATTTGTTTTTAAAAGCTATTTATTGTAAGCTAACACTGATTCTCATATCTTTTTTTATTTTTTTCCAAGTCCTTAGACTTAATTCGTTTTGGTCTCATACTACGTCAGTTCATTATAGTTATTATTAGAACCGATTGATGTTTGGAAAATTGAACTCAATCAACAGAATCTACTAACCTAACGTGAATTGTATTTAGGGAATGCTGCCGTGAACGCCGGGAGGAGCTGTGCCGGAGGAAGCAGCCTGCACCCCGCCGGGCTGGGCAGGACTCGACCCCCCGCAGCGGCCCAGGTCGTGGAGGGGAGGGGGGTGGGGGAGCCCAGATCAGTAGCGCCACAGCTACCTCTCGTCTTTAACTTCAAATGAGTCGTGACACAGCAACCTCTCGCCGTAGGCTTCAGATGAGTCGTGACACAGCAACCTCTCGCCGTAGGCTTCAGATGAGTCGTGACACAGCAACCTCTCGCTTTAGATTTCAAATGAGTCGTGACACAGCAACCTCTCGCCGTAGGCTTTAGATGAGTCGTGACACAGCAACCTCTCGCCGTAGGCTTCAGATGAGTCGTGACACAGCAACCTCTCGCCTTTAACTTCAAATGAGTCGTGACACAGCAACCTCTCGCTTTAGATTTCAGATGAGTCGTGACACAGCAACCTCTCGTCTTTAACTTCAAATGAGTCGTGACACAGCAACCTCTCGCTTTAGATTTCAGATGAGTCGTGACACAGCAACCTCTCGCCATAGGCTTCAGATGAGTCGTGACACAGCAACCTCTCGCTTTAGATTTCAGATGAGTCGTGACACAGCTAACTCTCGCCTTTGACTATAGATGAGTCACGACACAGCAACATCTGGCCTTTGATTTCATAGGAGATTTAACGCATCAGCTGCAGGGCATAATACCAAAGACCGCCGACTCACAAAGCACGTTGAAGTCATTTATTTCTTAGAAATCCTGACGGACACGATAAAAAAGGTAATAAATTGTGTATTTTGTAAAGTGTCACTAGTCACTGGTCGATGTGACATGTGATTGTGAGCCACCGTGAGTCGTTAAGCTTCAGATTCTCACCGGCCTTTTATTTCATTTATTTCATTAGAGCTTTAAGTGCATCCATACATTACACCCCAAACCGCTGGATCTTGTTTATGAAACCCTTTCATTAAAACATTCTGTCCACCATAATGGGGTCGTGTGGCGCAACGGCAGAGCGTTCGGCTCAAAACCAAGAGTTCCCGAGTTCGAATCCATCATGTCACCGATCTTGTGCCCTTGGGAAAGGCACTTAACACGACTTTCCTCACTCCACCCAGGTGTAAATGGGTACCTGACTTCGGTTGGGGAAGGTCGTATTGAGGTCACCTGGTGGCGCCAAATGGCAGCCGCCCAGACCCTTGCGACAATTCCACATAATGCAAGTGTGAATAAGATATGTCTATGTATATTTGTGTATTGTGTGAAACCCTGCATCAATTCAGCACTAGAAAGGCTGCCATTGCGGGTTATTTCTGGCCAATAAAAACCAATTATCATTATATTATAATTATTATAATGGAAGATGTAACGCGTTGTATAACCGGCGTTGAAGTTGTCAAAATCACAAGAGATGCATGAGATGGGATACTTATTCATTAGTAGTAAATTAAACTTAAACGCAAGTTTGACAAATTATTCTAAATGTTTCTTTGTGTTCTCCTTTTACATCTCCCCGGAATGTAACATACTTGGACAAGCTTTGTTCATAAGCTGATTCCTTGGTTTTCACAATTAATATGACACACATGCCGTAGTTGCAGATCGACAAGTTCTTGAACGTAAATCTATTTTATCCTTCACTTGTAAGTTCCCCTGTGCTGATAGAAGTCTCAGAAGGAGTGGACTGCTCAATCCCTCACAAAAAGCTAGAGTTGATCATTGATTGTGTGTGTGTGTGTGTGTGTGAGTCTGTGTGCGTTTGTGTGTGTTGGGAATTACAGTTTAATTTTGATCGAGACCTTTTAAACCTCATAATCTATGCTCACTGGTCGTGTAGTGCATTGATGTAGCAAAGTGCATGGCTGTTTTAAGTATGTAATCATTGATCAGACAATAAAGATATAACCATTTGATCTTAACCTAATACAAGAGGCACAATACAGTTTCCGTCGTGTTTTCATACTTCAAAGGCCTTCAATACTACTTTCACATTGGCAGTATTTTAAATTTTCGTGGAAGGGATGTTTAAAAAACCCCAGACAAACTGCAAATCTATAAACGAGATCATGAGCTGCGATGTCGGTAATCCCATCCTCCAGATCGTTAAAAGCACATTCTACAGCAACAACTTGGGCCGTCATTTGAAGTCCGCACGCATGTACGCAAACAAGCACAAGCAAACAGCTACATAATCAAACAACCATCCGCCACCACGAACAAAACGTAAACACACACATAAACACACACATAAACATAAACACACACACGCAAACGCACAAACACACACACACTAACACACACACAAACAAACACCCATGTCTTACGGCAAAAGTATCAATTCTAAGAAACTGACGTTTTTTATCCGGGCCCGGACTTCAGTTCATAGGCTGAACCCAGACTCATTTTTCCCACCCGGTGCATATGTATATCATGTGGAAATTGTAATGTTCTTTATTTGATGCTGTGGCATTCTTTGTCAGGCACGCTCTCTATGACAAACCGTCAACGATTCTAGTAATCAGTAAGAGTCCGGTGTGTTGTCTCTACTGGAAGGGGCGGTTGGGAGCATGGCGCTATCTCTGACATGGTTCTTTATCCTGGTGGTGTTCCCGATCAGCTACGGTGAGTACAGAACCGCGGTTACGTTTAAGTCTGGGTAGTATTACGCGTTCTTCTCTTCCTCGTTTATAATTGCCGAGGGGTCAGGAACGTGCCCCCCCCCCCCCAGCTTTCCTACATGAGATTGCGTCCATAATATCATGAGACATTCGATATAACAAGAATATGTGAATGTAGCTTTGGATAAAAATGCTCTTTCAATGCGAACAGAGGTAAATACAGGAAACATTGCTTTGTTATTGTAAAAAAAAAAATGTCTAACATACGTTAACCGCCGCCATGTAATGGGATATTATATATATATTCAATATCCAGCGTTTACGGTTTATTTAAGTAAGATTATCTGATTAATAGTTTTATTATTATTTGGTTTATATCTAACTCTTAATAAGTCACTGTACTTTCTTTTGTTCCAGTACAGATTGTTCTTTGTATACCAAAAAAAATCATAGCCAAGAAACAGAAATCAAATAGTTGCTAAGAAATGAAGGAAGGCAATGAAATCAGTCATTAGAATCATGTAGATACATATGACGGAGAAAAATCAGGAAATATGATATCGTCTGTTGCACTTCATGACGCAGATTTGACCCCATACTCTCGTGAACAAGTCAACATGACGCTATCCGGAATTCCCTGCCAACGCTGGGCCAGCCAGACCCCTCACTACCACGGCCTGTATAGGGACTTGGACGGGAACTTCTGCCACGGTTACGACCAAGGCAGTCCGACATGTCCGTGGTGCTACACAATAGATCTAGGCCTGCGATACGACTACTGCTTCGATTGTTGTTAGTATGGCTTTAGACGGTAAAATTATGTTATAGGAAGCTCATTCTCACTATGAAGGATGATGATAATGATGATGATGATAATGATAAATTATTTATTGTGAGAAATCACACAAAATGACAATGGAAGTCAACCGACTAACTTGGTGTCAGATTTTAAAATGTTTCATATCTCAGGATTTTCACTAACAGTTAATTTAAGAGGTATTATCTAATGCCCTTTACTACAAAGAATTGTAAGTAGATTTTCCATGAATGCTTAAAAGGAGAACTTCTCAATTAAACTTACAATTTGCATTCCTTACTGGGGTGCTTTTTTTATTGCTGAAAAAAGTCCTGTAGGATGGTTCTTTTACAAATTAACCAAAATGACTTTAATCCAAATTACATGTATGATAAATAGATTTTTTTAAATCAAACCTTACCATCTTTACTATTTTGATGCAGCTCCTGAACGTATTGCCTATAACGGAAGAGTCAACACGACGGTTTGTGGAAAAGCTTGTCAGATGTGGGACAGTCATGAACCACATCGCAACGTGGACAACACTCCCTACAGGCGCCCCCACTCCGGACTGGACCAGAACTTCTGCCGGACTCCTGACTCAGACCCCTGCCCCTGGTGCTACACCACGGACCCCATCACCAGATGGGAGCACTGCTTCATCTGCGGTTAGATAAACACAGCATCATGATTGAGATTTCATTTAAAGCATGCTTGAAAGTTGACAATCAAATTCAAACTGACAGTACTACAAAGCCAAGGAGGATGGGAGTTCTAAATTTCCAATCATCCTTCGTAAAGTTTACATTCATATTACAAGAAAAACAAATTATCTCTCTTAAACTTTACAATGTTAAGAAAATAAAGGAAATTATGCTGATTCCAAATTTCTTTAAGTTTCTTGAATCGGAAAATAAGAACATTTAAGAACTTTATGCTTGTCATAATTGTTTTTACATTTTCTTAACTGTATTTGGTCAAGAAAATCCTTGTATATTCTTGAATATCACTAAGAAAACCAAGCATAATTTTTCTCATACTTTTTACATTAAGAAAACATTAAATTTTAAGAATTGGACCGAAAAAGAAGCAAACATTGTGTGCAGACTAAAAAAGAAAGATTGCTGATGAAAATTAGCCTGAACTCAATCAAGCTCCTGTAACGGCTTGCCATCCTGTAACCGCATAGCCGCCCAAAAGCTTGATAGCATGCACTGCTAATCCAAGGGAACCCGCCTTTCTAAATATGGATAATTTATGCAGCCATCATCAGCCCACCTGAGCTGCCTGCCACGGCTAGACTAGTTGCTAAGGGTCTAGTTCTGTTGCTATCCAGTGATTGACAGCTACAGATGTCTGATCTGCAGGTGGTAGGAATAGAGTTTCACAGCCCTCCCCTCAAGTGGCTTCAGAAGTCAAAGCCCTCAAAAAGCCTTAGGAATGGACTCAAGTATAGGGGTCAACACATGGTTTTGGACGTGGGAGAAACTGGCATTGTCTGCCTCTAAAGGAACAGATAAACCAAGGAGGTTTAAAATGCCTTTTAATCGCCTGGGATGCGATATCATTTCTCCCCCCCCACACCTCCATCTGGATCTCATGACCCATCCTTTCCTCCCTGTCTGCCTGTGGTGCCAGGTGTGACAGCTAACAGACAGGGTAACTAGCTGGTTTCTATGGCAATAGTGACCTGGCTGAAATCCTGGCCTCTGATTGGTGTTACTATTTTTGATAACAGTTCTCCTTGCTTAGAGCTAGTCGAGCACAAACTCCGCGGGAGGGGACAGAAATCCCCGGACAGCTAGAGTTTGCGTTATACAGACTAGATGAACATCATTCAAAAAATACTTTCTTCAACAAAGAAAAAAAATAAAACTCTTCATGTAAGAATCAATATGAAAAGATTTTGTATAAGGTTTCTTAATTTTTCTTGAAATTCTTTATAGAAGAAAACCTTTCTCTCCATAAAAAAAAAAAAAAAAAAACAAGAAAGCCAGACGGATAAGGAATATCATTTTTGGTTATTACCTTCGCGACGAAATTTCGTCGAGAAGGTTATTTTTTGATGCATGTCTGTGTGTCTGTTAGTGAACAGGATAAGTCGAGAACGCCTGGATGGTTTGTTGTCGTATTTGGTGTGTCCGTGTGTATGTGGGAAATCTCAAGATGATTAGATTTTGGGCGAAGTACTTTGCATAATTAAAGAGAAAAGTGTAAAAATGTGTTAAATTGTATGCTCATACTATGCGTTCTGGTTGCGACGTGTGGGCTGTGTTGTTTCAAGGGATATTGATACGGGTAGAGGGGTGCTAAGTTGGTCATGAGGGGTCATAAGGGGTCATGAGGCAGGCAGGAAACGTCAGTTACTGCCAGGGACAAATTGGCTGTCAGCCAGCTGTATTCATTGGTGTGGAATGTGGTTGAGGGAGACAAAAGTATGAGTAAGATATGAGTAAGAACAGTCATTAATGCAGTGCCACAGCATGGGAATACCGAGCATGTCTGTGTGTCTGTTAGTGAACACGATAAGTCGAGAATTCTTGGTAGGATTGTCTTGGTATTTGGTATGTTGGTAGGTCTCGATGAAACCTAGATTTTGGGCCCCCTAGCGGCTTGGTACGGTACTGCAGCGGAACTTCCTGTTATGATATCTCGTGTTGTGGACATGCTATGGAACTGATTTTTGAGTGGTAGATAGCTCGTTGGGCAGAGAGTAAGTGGTATAGGTTTGGGCTCCCTAGCAACTTTTTTGGAACTGCAGGGGCAGGTTTTGCTTCAGACTTTGAAAGGGAATAACTCAAGAAGGGCTTGATGGAAGGTCGTGATTTTTTGCAAGTACATAGCTTGAGCGATGATGTACATGATTGGATACTTATTAATAACTAATTTGCATAATTAATGAGGAAAGTTTATACATCCATCAATTTCCATTATAGGACTCGCAAACATGTGACATATGTAACTGAGGAAGAGAGAAATATTAATAGATATCAGCTATGCAAATGAGAACCTCATTTACATAATTAATGAGAAAATACTATAACTCGAGATGGGCTTGATGGATGGTCATGATTTTTGGTATGTAGATAGCTTACGTGATGCTTTGTATGATTGGATGATAATTATGCAAATCAGATTATCATTAATGAGGCAATTTTAAAAACCTGCTGTGTTCCATGATATGACTATTCAAATATGTGACATTTGTAACTGAGGAAGAGAGGAATGTCAATAGATAGCAATTATGCAAATGTAGGCCTAATTTGCATAATTAATGAGAAACTACTATCATTCCATACTAGTTTGGTTATGCAGTGACTATTCTATTTATACGCTATTGAAATTTGTACGCTGCAAAACAGTTACTGCTAATTCAGTATGATAAGCCTTGGTGGGGGGGTGTAAACCAAAACCATTTACTAATAGTTTCTTTTTCTCCATGTCCTTTGTATGCTTGCAATTCAACGACAGAAGCGTCCCGGCTGGTTTTGATTTGGCGTTCTCTGCTTTCAGACGCTACATCTGCCGAACCTGCCTCAACAAAATCAACTGATCCACCGCGGCAGACACCAGATCCTAAGTCCTCCACTGTAAGCCCCAGAGGTAGGCACCGTCATATTGTTGTCATAACTTTTTACACTGCACAGTTTCACAGTTTCACAGTGCACAACTGTTATTTTAAGTATTGGTTTTGGCTTCAAAATACTTTTGGCTGTTTCTCTTCAAGAGAGAAATCTTTAAAACCTACATATTTTTTTCCATCCATACCGATTTAGATGACATTCTTGTATATTATCTTTGCCTCTTCTGTGTGCTACAAACAAGACGTAGTCAAATATTGTATTCAGCAAAAATTAGTTGCCACCAAGGGCATGCGAAGGTCATCGAACGATAGTTCAACTGATAACCTTGAGAAGCTCGCAGGGATGCGCATAGATTTATAAATTTGGCTATATTTTCCAGGTGCCAATGTGACACGTCAACAGAATTCTTCGACGTTTGCTGTTTTCGCCATAGGTGCGACATGCTTTTCTGCATCGGTGATCATTATGCTGTGGTAAGTCTGTTACCGTGGCTATGACGTTTTCTGGTGTCATATGAGTACATTGAGAAAGAAGGGATGAGAATTGATAATTCAAGTGAAACTTAGTATGGTTCTAGTCACTACGATAGTTTAGAGTGAAAGTCCGTTCCAAAATGTTACTGTCCTTTCTACATAGATTGTGGTATTTTGTTTCATAAACAATTTCTATTGTAAATAAATGCAATGACAATGATCTTTGTTTGCACGTTACTGCCCACATGGGATAAATACAGTGCAATAGCTTTAGTTATACATGACATGTTAACGCAGAGATTCATCATATTTACATATATCATTATAATGAGCCCTCGAAGATTAACCCCCGTACTTAAGACCGCGCGGACAGAGCCGTATGTTTAACCCATGTAATTTTTTCTCCGCTTGCTTAATGCCGTGCTAGGTAAATTTATACTGAGGTCTCTGATAAAGAATTGTGCTAGGGTAACCCATTATAGCCCACTTCAGTCTTTGTCCGTCTAGCGCTTTACATGAGGAGCATATACCAGAAAAATATTCACATTAAATGTCCAATGTAGTCTGCAGACAAGTGCCAGTGAAGTTACTATGTTTTTCCAACATAATCTGCTTAACTAACGTGAACTGTATGCAGGGCATGCTGTCGAAAACGCCGGTATAAACTGTACCGGTTGTACCAGTCTCACCCCGGACAGGACGGGACCCCCCGCAGCGGCCCAGGACGCGGGGGAGAGGGGGATGGGGGAGCACAGAGGAGTCGGGATACAGCAACCTCTCGCCTTTGAGGAGTCGTGACACAGCAACCTCTCGCCTTTTAGGAGTCGTGACACAGCAACCTCTCGCCTTTTAGGAGTCGTGACACAGCAACCTCTCGCCTTTTAGGAGTCGTGACACAGCAACCTCTCGCCTGTGATGATGATTCGTGACACAGCATCATCTTGCTTATGAATGAACCCTATCTAGATTTGGCTTTTTGGACCAAGCCTTCCCAGCGCTGTGGTTCATGATCCCAAAATTGGCAGGGGGTGATAAACATGTAGATATTTATCACTCCTGTAATTGTGTTGTTGTTATAACGTAATGTGATGTAATTATGATTTTAATGGGCTGATACCGTCTAAAAGGGAAATTCCCGTAATATCTTACGGTACAAAACAACAATTTAACAAAAATGACATCTTATTGATATTTAATTGTCTCCTTGACTTAAAAGGCCATTTACTTCTTAGAATTTAGAACTTCAAGATTCAAAACATGAAAACCAACACACTGTAAATTTTCTTTATCTAGAGTCGATAGCCTCAGCTCAAAAACTTGTCTTAAAGCTCCATATTTTGTCAAGCTTTGTTCATAAGCTGATCCGTGAGATTTCACGCCGACCAGCTATCAAAACCAATCGGCTTACGTCATTGCAGATATACACGTTTTTGCACGTAAATCTATTTTGTCGCTTGTAAGTTTACCTATGTTGGTAGAAGTGTCTGAAGCAGTTAAATACTCATTCCCTCACAAAAACTGGATTTGATCATTGATTGTCTGTGTTTTTGTGCGTGTGTGTGTGTCTGTGTTTGCGTGTTTGCATGTGTGTCTGTGTATTTGTGTGTGTGTTCGAAATTACAGTTTAGATCTAGTAATCCTAATCATATCCCCTGCTCACTGGTCGTGCAATATCTCAATGCTGCAAAGTGGATGTCTTAAGTGTCGTACTTTATGTAAGCGTTGGTCAGACAACAAAAATTTACCCAAACCTGGTAGAAGATAGACAATTTCCGTCGTGTTTTCACATTCCAAAGGTCTTTAAAACTGCTTTCACACTGGCGGTATTAGGGACGTTGACATGAGGCCTCATGCGACACATACAGCACAGCCAAATTTAAAAAAAAATCAGACATGCTACAAAACACAAACTTAAGACAACGAGATGCGATGTTAGTAATTCCTTACTTCAAATGTTACTTTAGATTGCTGTTGCTTGAAAAAAAGCTAAACAGCAACCACAGGGACTGTTGTTTGAAGTCTTTCAACGCCTACACACACGTGCACGCACGTAACACACACACACACACACAAAGAAACACAGAAACACACACACACACACACACACACACACACACACACACACACACACACACACACACAAACACAGACACACAAACACATACACACATATACACGCACACAGACACAAACGTTGTCCCTGCAATCATATGCTACTTTTTCATGTCTTATGATAAATGTAAGAATCCAAGGGGACTGAAGTTTTTCTTTCCAAACCATTACTTCATAGGCAGAACCTAGACTCATTTTCCCAGTCGGTGCATATGAACGTGAGAGGGAAATGCTAGTGTTCTTTTATTCAATATTGGTATTCTTGTCAGACACATTCTCTGCGACATATCGCCGCCCCGAGTTCTAGTATTATCAGTAAGAAACTAGGGCGTTGTCTCTACCGATGAGGACAGTGGCGGGATGGAGCGATCTCTGACCTGGCTCTTTATGCTGACAGTGTTCCCGATCAACAGCGGTGAGTACAGAACTACAGCTACGTTTTTAAAGCCTGGATAGTATTACGATTTCGCCTCTACCTCTTTTATAATGGCCGGAGGGTAAGGAACGTCCCAGAGCTTTCCTAGATGAGATTGTGCTCAAAATATTAAAAGGCATTAGACAAAACAAGTAGATGTGATGTAGAACTGCTCTTCCAATGCGAACATACTATTAGGTTTATACAGTTTGCTAACATGCGATAATCGTTACATATCATATATGTATTTCATATCGCGACGTTTAGAGTTTAGTAAGTATGAATCTCGGATTTATAGTTTTATACATTTTTTAGTTCATATCTAACTGTACAAAATTCACTGTTGTGCCTATAAACTAAGATTCTTCTCTGCAGGCAAAAAAAAAATCATAGCCAAGAGACAGATATGGAATAGTTACTAAGGAAAGAGGGGAGGTAATAAAATCAGTTATTAGAATAACGTAGATACTTATGATTGAGAGGAAGCAGGAAATATAACCTTTTTTTTCACGTAATGAAGGATTGACTCCGCACTACCGTGAAGAAGTCAACATGACGCTATCCGGAATTCCCTGCCAACGCTGGGACAGCCAGACCCCTCACTACCACGGCCAGGATCGAGACTTGGACGGGAACCTCTGTCACGGTTACGACGAAGGCATCCCGACATGTCCGTGGTGCTACACAATAGATCCGGACCTACGATATGACTACTGCTTCGATTGCTGTTAGTATGAATTCAGCAGTTTAAATTATATTATTGGAACATTATTTTCTCTAATGTCTATAAATGATGCTGCTGCTGCTGAGGATGAATGGTTGATTGAGAGAGCTGACACAAAAATGACAGTGGCCATCAACTGTCTAAATAGATTTACAAAATATCATGTATTATGATTTGCCCTAAATGTTGATGTAGTAGGAAGAATTTAATGCCCCAGGCCCGAACTATAATGTGTTGTGGATTGAATAATTGCTGAACTTCTTTAAAAATGAACATTTGAATCAATATTACAATTCAAATGTAAGTCCAATTGAAATAATATTGTCATCGAGACGACATGCAGTGAAATTCTAACGGCAGCACGTGTTTGTTTTTTCGTATCGGTTAAAAAAATGTTAGGTAGTTTATTTACAAATTGAGAACCGAATGCCTTTCATGCTCATATATAATGGACAGAACTTTTAAAACAAACTTTACTACATTTACCATTTTTTGTTACAGCACCTGAACGCATTCACTACAATGGAACAGTCAATACGACGGTTTCGGGAAAGGCCTGTAAGATGTGGGACAGCCAAGAGCAATCTCGATATAGCATGCAATATACCCCCTACAGGCGCCCCCACTCCGGCCTGGAACAGAACTTCTGCCGCACTCCTGGCACGGACCCGGACCCCTGCCCCTGGTGCTACACCACGGACCCCACCACCGCATGGGAGTACTGTTTCATTTGCGGTACGTTAAACACTTCACAATTAGGGTTAGAGGGTTTAAGAATTATTGCAAATACTTATTACTCAGAACAGGAATACTAGAATGATAATGGGATATTGAAATTAAAAATGTAGGGTTCGTAGAACACACATTTGGTATAATATCTCTTGTTGGGGGGGGGGGGCATTGTGCGGATAAGAAACCTTTGGTTGTCTCTCTTCGTACTTTGTACTCGCTGAATTTCAACAACATCCCAGGGTATTTTGTGTCGCAGAAATGTCGCAGTTTGATTGAATTTAATCGTTCTCTCGTTTCAGATGCTACATCTGCCGAACCTGCCTGGACAAACTTAGCTGGTCCACAGCGACAGACGCCACATGCAAAGGTCCCAACTGTAAGCCCTAAAGGTAAGCACCGTCGTGCTATGACGCTATGATACTTTTTGCTTAGGGGGGGGATGAAAATCCTCTCGGTTGTCTCTCATTGTATCTTTTTTTCTTATCCTGAATGTCGTCAATTTTGTTTGTTTGCATGCTTCGACCAATGACAAGGAATGACTGATTTTTCTTTGTTGTTTCCTTCTTTCTATGAAATCTTTAAAATGTGCATACATCCATAACGACTTAAACGCCATAATTTACCGATCATTTAGCTTCCCCTGTGTGCTATAAACAATACGTAGTCAAAGGCGGTACCCAGCAATGAATTACAACTAGGGACATGCGAAGGAAATTGAACAATATTTCAAGTGAAAATGTTGAGAAGCTCGAAGGGATATGCCTGGGTAGATGTGCATAGATTTATATATTTGAATATATTTTTTTCAGATGCCAAGCTCAAGGGTCAACATGTTTCTTGGATGTTTGTTGTTTTCGTCGTTGGTGCGACATGCTTTTCTGCATCGGTGATGTTTTTCCTGTGGTAAGTCTGTGTTTTATAAAGCGCTGGATTATTAGATATTATTGAGATAATGAAGAGGTATCTCAATATCCAATCTTTGCCATCTGTTATGTTTCTTTCCATACCAAAGGTATAAGACTGTGAAAGTCTCCTTTCACTCCTTCGTCTGCTGCTGCTGCCGTTTCTCATCTAGGTCCAACTCTGCCATTCGGGGGCTCAGATATGACTTCATATTAGCCCCTGAAAACTATTCAATTTATCAATGCCTTAAATGAACTATGAAGACTTGGTGGCGCTATTTATTTTTAAAATTATCTTATTGTAAGCAAAAATAGTGATAGATAGCTAACACTGATTCTCATATTTGTTTTATTTTTTTCCAAGTCCTTAGACTTTATTCGTTTTGGTCCAATACTACGTCAGTTACTAGTGGCTATTATTAGAACTGATTGATGTTTAGAAAGTTTAACTTAATCAATAGAATTTACTAACCTAACGTGAATTGTATTTAGGGAATGCTGCCGTGAACGCCGGGAGGAGCTGTGCCGGAGGGGGCAGCCTGCACCCCGCCGGTCTGGGCAGGACGGGACCCCCCGCAGCGGCCCAGGTCGTGGAGGCGAGGGGGATGGGGGAGCCCAGATCAGTAGCGCCACAGCTACCTCTCGCCTTTAACTTCAAATGAGTCGTGACACAGCAACCTCTCGCTTTAGATTTCAGATGAGTCGTGACACAGTAACCTCTCGCCTTAAATTTTAGATGAGTAATGACACAGCAACCCCTGGCATTGGATTTCATAGGAGCTTGAACGCATGATACCAAAGACTGCCGACTTACAAAGCGTATTGAGGGTGTTCGTTTCTTAAAAACCTTGACGTACAGGATAGAAGAAGTAACACATTTGGCGTTTTTCTTAGAGAGTCACTAGCCTCATCTCGATCTAACAAACGAGCCATCGTGAGTCGTGAGCACTTTCTCATCCTCGATTTCATTAGAGCTTTTAATTCACCCATTCATTATACCCAAAACCGCTGGCTCTTGTTGGTCGCACTATTTTAATTTAAATTTCTTTTTAACATTCTGTCCAAAACAATGAAAGAAGTAACACGTTGTACAACCAGCGTTGAAGTTGTCAAAATCACAAGACATGAGATGTGATATCCATGCATTAGTAGTAAATTAAACTCAAGCATAAGTTTGAAAATTTTGTCTTGGTGTTTCTAAGTGTTCTCTTAATCTCAACAGAAAGTTTCATATTTGGACAAGCTTTGTTTATTAGCTGATTCCATGGTTTTCACAATTCAAACGACATACATGCCGTCCAGCTATCAAAATGAATGAGATCACGTAGTTGTAGATCGACAAGTTCTTGACGTAAATCTATTTTATCTGTTACTTGTGAGTTTACCTATGCTGGTAAAAGTCTCAGAAGGAGTGGGCTGCTCATTCCCTCACAGAAAGCTGGAGTTGATCATTGTGTGTGTGTGTATGAGTTGGAAGTTACAAAATCATTTCGGTTTCCTATGGCATAACAAATCTCATGAGTAAGATTATCCTACAAAAAATCATTAGGGGTATCATCGAGGGAGGGAGGGAGGGAGGGAGGGAGGGAGGGAGGGAGGGAGGGAGGGAGGGAGGGAGGGAGGGAGGGAGGGAGGGAGGGAGGGAGGGAGGGAGGGAGGGAGGGAGGGAGGGAGGGAGGGAGGGAGGGAGGGAGGGAGGGAGGGAGGGAGGGAGGGAGGGAGGGAGGGAGGGAGGGAGGGAGGGAGGGAGGGAGGGAGGGAGGGAGGGAGGGAGGGAGGGGGCGACGAGTAACAGCAGGGAGGCCTTGAATCCCTCTACTGTACATGTCGGAGCGTTTACCATACGCCGCAGCAGTAAGTCCCACTCTCTTATAGTCTCATTCATGAGTTTTTTTCGCCCCTTATGCTTACATGTTATAAAACGTGTTTTACATGGGCGCGTTCGTAATGAAGCTATAGGAAATGCACCAAGGTCATTCATTCTCTGTTGAGCACATTTACCCTAGACAATGTGAAAAAAACGCCAACTACCAGTTGGCATACAATTCCTTTTCATGGCAATCACAAACTGCACTTAGCTACACCCCCCCAAAAAGGCACTTTCCAGCTGAAAGAGCGCGGCCGCATCACCGACAGTATCGGGCTGTGGACGTCCAATCTCGCGCGCGGCTGCCGAACTTTATCTGCTAATTTCTTCTGTTACAAACAAGCTTTCATCATTTTGACGCTTGAGATCAGTCCGGCTGTCCAATCTGGAATTTCCCACCGATATAATCACACGTTCATGCAGCCGTTAATTTTTGGGGGCACGGACTCTTTTACCCACTCGGAGTAATACAGGAATAAGACCTTATTGTGTCCAAGAACTTCTGACGCAATGAAGCTTGCTGGGATAAGCTGGTATTTGTTGTCATGACTACCCATAGTGCGCCTGTGGGCTGGCTTAAAACATTGTTCGATTGGAATACTGATAAGACCTTGAGAAAATTTGCATACGTCGGTTAACTGGTCATCTCGCCTTCTATTGGAAAGAAGGGCCCACTGTAAACACTCCATTATCTTGGTTACACTAGTGCTTACCCTGTGATCACCTACAGCCATCCGGGCAACGCTGTACTTTGGGTTTCTCTTTGTACTTTGTAGTCTGGAAATGACAATAACACCGACAGGCGTCTCAGCAGTCCCTGATGTTTTTAATGTGGCAGTCTCTGACAAAAATGAACTTTTCCACCGCGGCAGAAACCACATTGTAAGGCCTATAGGTGAGCTCCTTTCTGCCATGATGAGTATTGGCTTGGGGGGGGGGGGCATTGTTGTCTCTCTTGTAATGTTCTATAATTCCGGAATTCATCAATTTTTTTATAAAAGTAATGACTCGCGACAAGGAGTGCCTCGTTTTTCTTTCTCTATTTTTTTCTGTGAATCCTTCAAAATGTACACACTTTCTTTTTATCTCCACCTACGTGGAAGAAAAAATTGCTACAAACGAGACGTAGCCAATGGCAGTACCCAGCACCTAATTACCACCAGCGTCATGGGAATGTCACTAAACGATATTAAGTGACGACTTTGAGAAACTTGCAGAGATGTGCTTGGATTTGAAGATATCTCCCACCCCTTGTCACATAATTGATAGATGACCAAGTTATCTTGTTTACATAAAATTTTGTTAGTTTACTCTAGTTACTTAATATATTTATCTATATTTTACATTTATATATATATGTATGTCTTGAGTAGAAGACGTTATATATATTTAGATATAATGTCATGATATAGATATGTAAATTTAACAATTGTACTTTTCTTGGAAACTCTATGATATAAAGATATAAGATATATGTGAATAAGATCAAATTGAAATTGAATATTCCAGAAACCAACGTCAAGGGTCCACAGAATTCTTGGATGTTTGCTGTTATTGTCGTGGGTGCAACATCTTTCTCTGCATCGGTGTTGTTTTTGTTGTGGTAAGTCTGTTAGCGTTACGACGTTTTCTGACGTCATATGAATAGATTGAGAATAAAGAGATGGTAATCGTTAATTCAGGATACATTAAACGTACTTCCGGTCACCGTAACGTTTCAGAGTAAAAGTACGTTACAAAATGTCAGTAACCTTTCCCTGTAGATATATTCATTTTACTTTCTAATACTTAATTTTCACATTATATTTTCAAGCTTTATTATTACAATAATGAATTGGTACCACCACATTCCATCTTCGCCATCTGTTGTTGTTATGCTTCACTTCATGCCATATTGTATAGGAAACAGATATTGACGTTTCTTCCCATTCTTGTTTTCCTGCCTTTTGGTTAAATAGTTTCGAATCTGCCATTCTGTGACCATATGACCTCAAACATTGCACCGGGGTTACAAAATCTGATTTAAAGGAATACATGAATGATTGAATGAATGAATGAATGAATTGAATAACAAAGTAATGCCCACTTATATTCATTCCATTAAGAAATGGCTTTAATAAACTATTGTAAAGGGATTTAAGTTCGCGTTGTTAAATTGCGCGGTAAGAAGAAAATGGAGTGTTTGCGATGGTTTTAAGTTCGCATTTGAAAAGGTAGAAGCGCTACAGTCATAGGTGGGCAAAACGTTTCGCGGTGGTTTTAAGTTCACGCTGAAAGTTCACATAAAACCACCGCGAACATTCCTGCATTTACAGTATCGGAGTCGGAAATGCTATTTTTTCAAATGTATGATATTGTAGACGATGATTGTTCCAATTCACTATATCCGATTTACTCATCATCAATTTGTTTATTACTTATTTGTTTATCTTTACAAGTATAACACCATGCAATTGTCTCATGCTATGTAAGCTACTAGTAAGGCTAATAACTTAAGAGCTGCTTAATATCTAAAAAAGTTGTTAGATTTAATAGAATTTATTGAACATAAAATGTTTGCAGGGAATGCTGCCGTGTACGCCATAGAAGGCTGTACCGGTTGAACCAGCCTGCACCACGCATGTCTGGGTAGGACCGGAGTGACGTCACGGGACCCCCCGCGGCGGCTCAGGACGTGGAGCGGAAGGCGATAGGGAGCCCAGATGTGTCGCGACACAGCTATTTCTCGCATTGATATTTGTATGCGTCGTGAAACAGCATTTAGTTGCATATGAGGTCTAAAGCATCGGTACATCATACCAGAGAATCCCCGACTCAAAATGAATGTTGAGGGCATTCATTTCAAAATTTTATGTTTGAGTATCTAATACCGGGATGTCTAACCTTCATCAACGTATTCATTTCTTAGCAATTCTATGCTTTAATGTTAACCTTTGATTTCATAAGCATTTGTGCATCATCAAAAACCGCTAACCCTTGTGGAGCGCACTCATTTCTTAAAAACCCTTATTGTCAAAGAAGAAGCAACACGTTCAAGTTTATTTTAAAGGTCATTGAATAGCAAATTGATGTTACTTAGCTTCAGCTCAGCGTTCCACTTTTTAGTAATCACCAGAGATGATTTCGCGGTGAGGGGGGAAATGGAGTATTTGCGGTGGTCTTTAGTTCGCATTCGAAACAATAGCAGCGCTGCAGTCAAACAGGTGTGCAAAAAGGTGGTTTAAAGTTCGAGCTGAAGAGTTTACCGCTAAAACTGCGAACAAAAAGCCACTGCGAACATTTCTGCATTTACAATATGTCAGGTTGTGTATTAGTAGTGAGTTAAACATAATCACGCTTTTTTAATATCATTTCTGTCCTATATCTCATATCTCCCCTTAACGGTGCTTAGTGGAAGTGCGCGACAAAAAAGTGACGAATGGGTTTCGAGGGGCTGGGTTTGAGTTCACATTTCTCATAATGTGCTTTGAACTGATATTAGATATTAGCATGGCTGAAACGCGTACGAATTAGTTTGTTTTTGGTGAAAATCGCGTTTCGGTCCGAGCCGCATTTTTGGATATCCATCCACGTTGATAATGAAATATCCCTTAGCCCGAGATTGACCTTTGTTGCCTTCAATGGGTGATGTTGACAAGCCTCTCAGTACTCTTGTTGTGTTGAGAAAACGGAGTACTTGCACCATTACAAATTCACAATCTGTTTGAGTGTTTTATCGATGTAAACCTTAGTATATCCCATGGCCACCAGTCATGCGGCTACTTAATGCCGCAAAATGGGCGTTTAAGACCCGTAAAGCAGCCTCTTAATCACCATGGTGATTATCTGATATTGCCTCAGGATGGCTAGTGGCTGGCGATAAGTCTTACCTTTGCCCACTGTCCTTTTTTTCAGTACACTCAGCGAGATACTCGGGTGGCCATGAGTTTCTGGTGATGACAATGTAAAATTACTGTATTTTTTCTAAGCTCTATCATGTCATGAATTGTGCTACCATCTATATATACTTAGATTTAATTGAGAAGACAACTACAGAAAAAGGCCTTTGAAAAAGACGTTATCTTAACTATCTGCAAAGAAGGAAATTTATTTCGAAGTACTAATTTCTTTTTACTGAACACGATTCTATGATATTAATAGAAATGTTCGAAGCTTTTTGTCACTTGTTGATCTAAACTCAGCAAGTTTGTTGACGTCAGTGATTACGTCATCAAACACCAAGGAGGACTCATACAGCACTTACCAGTCTGTGCAATCCGTTATTAACAAATGTTGACCCAAAACATAACTATTATGTATCTTATAGTATCGAAAAAATGCTTCATTTCTGCATGAGAGTTTACAAAAGAAAGCATAAAAGTGTTTCTTGCATTTTTAACGATCCCCTCTTCAACTAAATAAAACAACTGAATTGAAAATGGGTTAGTATACATCTGGTTATGTTTATTTCCTATCACGTTTTAATGTACGTACATGCTAATTAGTTTTAAATGTTTTGCCTTAGGAAGTAAGTAAACCGATCATGAGTGAAAGTAAAGTGGTCGAGAAAGTTCCTTAGGGAATCTCCTCCGCTTGCAATTAGCTTTAAGGCACATTATGACTAAACTAAAAGCTTATTTCAAAATCCGAGAGACTTAAGTTTTCTTTGGACCAAAGGTTAGAGGATCACAAAAATATTCAAGAGTGTCTCAGTGTGCCCCGTGGGACGGACACCCACTCCAGGCTGTGTCTCGTATATGTAGCCGGAGCAGAACACCTTCTGGAGAGAACGGAGGACGGCGTTCCAGTCGGGGTGTAGAAGCTATCGGCTGTTCCTTCAGGGAGAGACTGACACTTGCTGAGGTAAGAAACGTTTTAAAGCAATATTCAAGTACCATAGTATAGCATATATTAAATAGATTCTAAGTATCATCGTGCTATGGGCTTAATATAGTTTTCCATCATGTAAACGGTTTTTGCAGTTTGTTGCAATGTTGAAAAAAATATTCTTCACGATATTAGTTAAGACAAATGTGTGCCTGAATGTTAAAAACTAATCTTTAAACAAAGTTTGTGGTTTTGCGCCTGTTTTGCTACACCTGTTGCTCAGTTCTATCGTTTCAGAATTCTAACGGTTTTTCTATTGATCTAATTCCAAAAAAAATATTGTTTAACGCTGCAGAAGCAGGCGAGAAAGCGAGTTGATCCAAAATCAACTAACATTGCTTTTCAAAAGACAATTTCTTTCATTAGTATCAACAGGATTTTTTGGGCTCTAAATGGCTTATGAGTGTCGGAAACCACTTAAATGTGTTGTTCAATCGATGGATTGTTGAATTACTACCTTCATGGCCAAGCAAGGTTTCAGTATATTTTAAAACGTTTTGGAAGATACACTCAGTATCTCCGAAGTGGAAAGACCTCGTCGTTGAAGAGCACTGTACAGGATTCAAAGAGACAAGTACTGTTCAGCTAAGGTATCAGAAGTAAGCTATTTTTGTTCCAACTAGACTTTCAGATACTAATGAGCATTTTTCCATTAGTTGGTATTCGCCTTATGCTGTTTGTCCATATGATTAAGGGTTTATATAATACTAAGTTTAAAAGCAATTTTTGATTCTGAGCTCCATTTTTCTTTGCTTTGTGTAATGAAACTGTTTTTGTACTCGAATTGGCGGGATTCCTAATTTCTAAAAACAAAACTTGTCACATTTCAAGGTAAAGGTTGTACTTTGAGACCTTAGGGTCGGTGGGTTGATATATATCAGCCTTGTCTGGGGCACGGAATCGGAAGGCGGGGCAAATGCCTCCTTTTCAACCGTATTCTACATCCAAAGTCAGGTACCCATTTCTATACCACGGTGGAGTGAAGAAAGTCTAGATAGTAATACGTACCTTTCCCAAGGTCTTAACATCGGTGAAAAAGCACGGGGTCCGTACCCTGGACCTCCGGGTTCTGAACCAAACACCCACGACGCCACCAACAGGACCTTGTGTAGAATGTCCCATGGCCTAATATGTCAGCTATATGTAAAGGCAATTTAAAAAAGAATGATATCAAGAATCTATGATGTGTAAAATAACCCATCAGGCATCGCCATCTCGGTTGAAGCTATTCAAACCGGTCTGTATATAATGTCATTTTGTTTAATTTTCATTTCATACTGGTTATATTTCATTTCATTATCATTGAAATATGAGTGAAATATTCGCAGGTATGTTAATGTCCTCTCATATGTGTTTCAGTTGAGTTACTTACTGTGACATTGTTCAATATCCCTGTGTGTCCTATTTGTTTCATCTCATGTGTTTCTGGGCCCCCTTGGGAATCAGCTTATGGCTGAAGGGGCCACCAAGATATTTGAAGATTAGATAAATAAATAAATTGATAAATAGACATCTTACAATGATTTAATTTAACTTTATGTCCATTAGATGACGCCGTTTCTGCTCAGGGTATTGTTGGCAGTGTGCTTCACCGCTCTGGTCAACCTCCCCGCATATCTGACAGCAGCGGCGACCATTCGACAGGTAAGGACCATGGATGCAATATCTGCTCTCATTACGCTTATTAGGCGACGGCAGGGGAGCAGCCATTTTCTTGTCTTTTGAATCATACGTGTACGTCATGTATCCTAGCCTATTCAACTTGTAACGTCATTTGGCACACACAAATTTGTACACCTAGTGGAAAGAACATGGTTGATGAGGTTGGAAAAGAATTCAACATTTTATGTTCTCTCTACCTACTCGTTGTTAAATTGAATATATAAAAAACATTGAAGAGTTTTCATCAACTGTACGGCTACAAACTAGTAATTCTCTAGTTAATATAACTATAAACAAAGTGGTATATATCAGACTTAGACAATTTGGAAAAGTGGGTTTGCTGTGTGACGGACGCCGTTTGCTTGTGTTTTGATTTGTATCTCTCCCTCCAATTAGGTACTTAATGCAAATAAAGGTCATACTTTCAACTTCCAATTTTCAGCACAAGAAAAGAAAGTTTTGCAAAATGAGCACCATGTTGTGTTAGGATGGAGTTGATAAAACAAAGAGAGGGCTGAACTTTATAAACTACTGCAGTCTTTTCACCTACAACAAAAATTGTTACTAATTAGTTCAGGTTGTGAGACATATCAGCTCTTGTACTAGCTTAACAATGCAATGCATACAATCATTTTGCTGTACTCAACCTAGAGGGTATAGAGATATAATAAAGGTCTTCTTTCATTCATTGAATGTATTTCGATCAACGCATGGTTGATTTTTTTAAAAACAATTTACAGCTTCAGGTCATATACAATTTCTTTGACCAAATTATCCACTACTACACTATAGTTGTTTACTGTACGATGCACAACATAGTAAACATCTACTCCTGAATGTATGTTCACTTAAGACTAATCGCATTAATCTTTACAGCCTGTGGATGTGAAGAGGCAGTGGAGTAAACAGGCCATGATGTACAACCAAGGTGGGAACGCGCAAGGTCTTGTCAACTTTTTTCCCTTTTCACAAATGCCCCCTTTCGCCTGGGGTGGGAGCTGCATAATGTTGTGTATTTTTTTATCGTTCAGGTCTCGAAAGCACGTTTACAAAGATGTGACGTGTAGAAAGAAATACACTGCAGTTGAATGCAAACTAAAGTATGATAATCATTCTTAATACAAAAGACTTTGAATGACCGATGTCCTTACTTTTACACGTTTTAATGTCTGTGATTGATTCGCTCTTCTCGTGAATGCGCAGTGCGGACATTGGAAGTTTGACTGTAGAAAGAAATTCAGCCAGATCTACATCTACATTGCTAGCACGCTCAAATAGCCCCTTCAGGGGCAAAGTAGGGGGGAGTGGAGGTCCCAGGCTAAGGCGGGCAGGCCTCCAGCCTGGCACAGAACGACTCAACGGTGGGAGCCGTCGCAACCGTGTCAGGCAGCGGGTATTCCACGGGGGCATAGTACGGGGAAAGAAGGAGTGTTTATATGTATCGGTTCTTGCGTGGATGGTGTAAAACATCAGGTCGTGACTCCCCGGGTGCGAGGAATGGAAATGTGAGGGATGTGGTGTCGTAGCCTTCTGGTCAAAGGTGTTGATTCAGACTCTGAAGGTCTGGATGATTACGTAGAATGGCCAATTGCTCAAATGTCTTATCAGGTGAAAATGAGTACACAGCATGGGCTAGAGACTTAGAGCTGGTTTAATCGAGGATAGCCGCGTCGTCAAAGATCCCACTTGACTAACAGATACGAATAGAGTTCCATCTCGTGGATTTTACCTTTCACGGCTCATATGTTACCACGGCGCAATTGCAAAAAAAAAAAATGCTTCTTAGATATTTTTTAACGTTGCATGCTCTAGAGATTAGATTTGTATCTCCGATGCATTAAATGCTGTGCGAAGGTAAGCACATATTCAAGTATGATATTAGAATTCTAAGATTAACATTACCACACGCCATCTCTGATACTAAGCTATTTGTAAAAGGTTTGAGGTTAATATTTTTTTCGAACTACGGTTGTGCTTTACATTTATATAACACCACGTCTTTATTCTAAACCCCGTGTATGACAAGCGTGGTGCACTGTTTCTCCTGCCACATCTGGTTAAAACGCGTTGTCCCAAATGAGGGCGGCGTACGGCTGGTGGCCCAGTGTATAAGTGAGCGTTAGGGCGTCAAACCCCTGCAAGAAAAAGCACCCAACACACTGATGGAGAAAAGTAGAGGTGACCCGGTGTGCGTGGTTAAATGTACAAGAGCCGTAGCGAGGCCGCATTGCAGCTAATTGCTAGCGAAAAATCGTCATGCTTTGTCCTCAGTCTGAGGTTCCGCCGCTTTGCCTCTACCTTTAAAAGGCTTGATGTTGATATTCTTTTCACGGAATACAGTTATGCTTCACATTCATATAGCACCACGTCTTTATGATAAACCCCGTTGATAACAGGTGGAACCTGTGCCGACTCTGGGGATCAGTCATGAATCCCCACGACGTTGAAAGCTAGGCTTTGATTAAGCCGTGAGGCTTGGAGACGTTTTCTCCAAAGATCACCTGCATTAACACACGCACTTTGGGGCCTAATGCTAATGCCCCGTGTACGCAAATCAAACCCCAGTATGTTAGCATGCTAATAGCAGGCTTAAGATATTCCTTCTCTCCCCTGCTGGGAGCTTAATGAAAAGCCGGACATGCAAATCAACTCAAAGTAAATGGAAAGAATGAGACCACGCTATGAGACTTTGTAAATTTATTTCCGGTTTAATTTTTGTGTTTGTTGCTGATAAATCGAGAAGTGAATAGTAAAGTGACAGTAACAACATGTGACTCTCCACCAAACTACTTTGCTCCCTTTTGGCAAAATGTAGTCAATAATTTGCCAGGGGTGCAAGTTGACCACAGAAATGCACATTCCTTTGAAACGATTATTTAAAATTTATTTTGTGCGTAATTTACCACCATTTCTTGCTTGTAAATATGTTACTCTATGTTAATCTTACCCTTGTGTAGTTCACTCAATTTGTCTAATCTCTATGTAAGCATTTTCCAGCAAGCAAATCAGTTTGGTGGAGTATACTTTAGCAACACTGTGTCTGAATTGTTTTAAATGGGTAGTGGGAGATTAGAAAGGATTGATTGAACCATCAAGCAGCGATTTACTTTACCAATACTTATCAAATTGATTTCGAGTGAATCTATTATATTATGTTATAACTAACGGATACGCTAAATCCGCACCGGGATATGGAATATTTCCGGAGGAATCCCTGTACGTATACGCCGGGATACGAGGCCATTTCGTGCAGTGATTGTTCAAAACGTTGCGGGTAATATTATTGTCTGCTTGCATACAACACTCCAATTGACGTTGGTGCTATTACATCCTTTCTTTTAACAGGACGAAGATCGTGGGACGAAAACACGGAAATTCTGAACGGTAAGAATTGAAAACACGTTTTTTTTTAATTTGGGCTGAACAACTTTGCTTATTAATTACATCACTGATTCTGATTCCCGCTGCCGCATGTTTTGCTTTGATACATCCATAGTTGACAATATGCAAAAAATGTGTTCAAATAGTTTTAACATAATTGTTACATATCTATACACTTGTGCAAAATTGATCACATATTTATTTGAACATGTAACGCAAAACAAACGCAGTTTCTCTACACTCTTCAATGTCCACACTTTTAAAGTCGTGAACTGTTGTAATATCTGAATAGCGACGTTATTTCAGTCACAACCAAGTATTTACACGAACCGACGTTTCGATGACCATCTGTCATCTTCATCAGGGCAATACTGACTGGTTCACTGTTCACTGAAGCTAGTTGTTACTGCTACAATGCAGTCCCAAACGTAACGTACTGTTAAATTATTAGATATTGTTAAGCAACAGTGGTGTAACGATGCGGTTCCAAACGTTAAGTATTTGAACCAGTCAGTATTGTACTGATGAAGATGACAGACAGTCATCGAAACGTCGGTTCGTGTACTAGATACTTGGTTGTTAATAAGAGAACTCTGCTATTCTGACAACCTGATGAAATTATTCACGGATGTTTCATTATCAAAACATATCCCTTAGTGCCAGTTCAAGGTATGAACCATTGTCCTGATATATCTGATGGCGTCGATATGAAAAAGGGCTCTGCTTGTGTTAAATGACTTTTTGATCCAGGGAACAGTATTGAACAGATCTGTATCATATTCTGTTTTTGCAGCACGACATTGTTCAGGAACTCAGAGAACGTATTAGTCTTGTAGCCTGTCCGTTTTCTGATGTAATTATCATGTACAGTACTTATAATGAAAGTAATTATCCAGGCCATAGTACCTGCAACATATAAAGAATTGGGTTTTGACTATTAACAGACTCCCAAACAGCGGCTTCTCAGAAGATGGACGGGCTCCTGGTCCCAAAGACGACTGACGTCAGCCGGAAGTTTTTCGAAGATTTCCTGTTTTTTCTGGACCTAAAAGGTACGACACATGTGACCTTTTTAAGGAGGCTAATCGTCATTAGTGCAGCGGGATGCTGATAATGTCAGTCACTTTAACTAAAGTGTACAAGGGATATGCCGCGCATTATGAGCTTATCCTCTTAAGCATCTTTTAGACTCTGCGCTTGTTTAAACATGTTTAACGATCAAGTCATTCCCCTTCGTTTCAACAATGGACGCTCTTGAGCACGAACATTAAACTGACTTCTTTCTTTTCAGTTTTTTGTCGTTGAAGGTTTTGTGTAAATTTCTCATCATGCTTCGCAGAAAGCGGTGAATGGGAGAACGTGCTGAGGTGCCGGTCATGATGACGTCAGCCTCTCCTGCTGCGTGCCGAGTACCCGTACATCAAATCATCGGAGACGTAACTAGAACAACAATTCAACACAAACGTCCGGCCGATGTAGATGTACAGTAACATACGAAGTAAGGGCATGTGGATTGCAGAGCGCACGAGAATAAGCAGTCCATGAACATCTTGAATGTTTTAAACCAGTCCGTTCTTGTACTGGGCATGCCGGTGAACAAAATGAAATAAAATAGTAAAGCAAGTAAAGAAAATGTAGATCAAATCTTTCGTCACAACATTCATATAAATATAAAAGAACTTCGATGTGTACAAGCTAGATACCTTTATTGTACCTTGAGTTTGAGTCCTAGAAACTGCTTGCAATCTACTGACAAAAGCTTAGAGTCTTTCTCTATAATAACAATACTGTTTCCTCAATGTTGGTTTGTGCTGAAAATGCAGTAAAAGAATATAACATTCTGGTATCAAGTCGTCTTTGTTATAGATGGGTTAGCGTGCATGACTGTACCACTCAAGGAAATTAATGCACTCATCTCTGGAGGTTTGTCTTTCTTATGAAAGCAAAATATAAACGACCAGTTTAAAATTGACATATCCTTAGATGAAGCATCGGGACTGAGATGGGTGGACATTGATTTGGATCCTGAGCTGAATTTATCATGAAATTCTGGTAACGTTTCATAACAGTTTACGTGAAGGTACGTTCCGCCCTTACTTTGGAAAATTAAAATTACACCTAAGAAATATTTAGAGGTACCAAAAAAGTATAGAATCATTATGATATTACTGAGACACACGTGTGGTTCTTGGACTTCACTGTCTTTCTTTTGGGGCAGAATCATTTAGTAACAGTAACCGTGATCCCATTGCCAGTAAAAACGGAAAACGTATTTATTGACTTAATGTAACGTTTGTGAACGTTAGACATCCAGGTAAACAACGTATAAAGAGAATTCAGACTCTACAACTGGATAAGAATTCGGAGATTTATTTCCAGACGTTTCGAGTGACATCCATCACTCTTCTTCAGCGTCACTATAATGAACTTGCAGAACTATCCAGTACAGTGCTTACCTGTACGTTCAAAATTCTCTTTATATGACTTCATGTATGTTTCTCGGATGACCAAAACAGCATTAGATACGTAGCAATGATTTTTGTATTCCCCGTTTTAATCTAACTGTACTGGCTACGGGGTGCAAGGGAATCCGCAGCTGGAAAACGCCTGTTGAACCTTATTAAGATTCTGTCCAACCAAATGTTGATTAACCGTCTGGCGTGTTCTTACCGTCGGTGTAAATTGATAATTAAATGTATATAAAGATGCTGAGAGTGTATGACGTAAGTTGCCGGCTGGGTTTCCGATGGATTGCATGGTGTGCGTCATCAGGAGGCACCCTGGGAGGGACCGGAGTCGGCACGCGCCGCGCCAGGAACAAAAACTGTCGCCAGCTCCACTCAAACACATCAGAATGCAGCAAGAAAACTTTCCATAGCTCCGCACGGACCGGTTGGCTCCAAAGAAGACTAAGATGGGGAGTGTCTTGAAGAATCGATAATGAACTGTCACTTTTATTTATTAAAAAAAACACACTATCAACGATGTGCATCGCATGGTGCAGGCAAAGAAGACTACAAATAAAATGGCGTCAACTTGTTAAGGAAATGTTTTTATAAAGACATCAATCAGTTGAAAAACATGTCCTCCAATACTAAACGTGTTCATAAAGGTACTACCCTTATCATCATCATTATCATTATCATCATAATTATCGTTATCATAATTATCATAATCATCATAATAAGTCCTCTTATAGATAGAATTGTAGCATTGACGAAGTCATATCCTAAACTGCAATTTCTTTCGATGCTCTCCAACCATGTTTATTTTCCGTATGAATGATATCTTGATGACTGCGTATCTCTGTTATATTGTATCTGACCCTTACCTCTTCCCTCATGACCTCAATGAAAAGCGACCTGCGTGGCCATTTTAGCTTATCATGAATAAACAAAGGTTCAAACAAACAAACAAACAAACAAGCAAACAACAAACAAACAAACAAGCAAACATAGTAATCTTTACGTTTAGACAAGGATCCAACCAAATGTCCGTTTCGCACAACAGGGTCTTAAAGGTAAGCAGCCGTTTGGGGTGACGGTGAACTTAAGCCACCGACGCCCCCCCTCCCCCCGGCCCCCCTGCGGGGACGTATGGTAAAGATCAATCTAACTGCATAGCGTTGTAGAAAAAAAATCTACTACAAAGGGCCTTTAAACGACGCTTTCATTTATGCATGGAGACATCAAGTGCGTTTGGTAAAATAGAGAAACCCACCGCGTGACCCGTACTGGCGGTGTAGATGTTATCATAGAGGAACGGGGCGAAGAGTCAAAAGCCAGGAAAATTCAGTAGGTAATTATCTCACAATACTGCCCTGACCGTGACACTTCCTTGGTTTCAGCAGGACGATATCAAGGCCATTATCTTCTTGGTGTCTTCCTTTTATTCTTTATAGAGAGGCAGACAGTTTAAGACTACGGGACTTAAGAACGAGTTATCACGAACAGGAAACAAAGTAAGATATATATACAGAGTCTTTGTAACAATTACTTAATCCGGGATGCATTAACTCCCAGTGTCAGGATGACTCGGTTTCTATGAGGACTAAGCGACGTAAAAGCGTGGATAAGAGGGTTCTGTATGATCCTCCTACATGAGCCTGGCGTTTCAACAATCAGCTAATTGCCAATTAAGAGTACTGCAAAGCTCTAACTAGATGATGCTTGAAAAGGAGAGTAGAACTGTGGGCAAGTTTTAGAACTCTAATGATCTGAGTATTTAAAATGTTGATGCTAGGAACCAAATAGGGACCACTTAAAGTATCAACCTGTACAGTACTGTAGAACAATTAAGATAAGGGCTCTGACACATTAAAACCTGGAAAGCTTCTTCATTTTTGTTAACACTACTTGTAGTTTGCATTTTTCACTCACTCACTCACTCACTATTATTATTTCATTATTATCCGGGTATAAACGTTTGGGTATCTGCTTACTCTCCGAGCAGAGGAGTGGGCCCGGCTGGTGTTTGACGTGTTTAAGGCGTTTCTGTCGGGCTTTCTGGTGTGGGTTAGAGACAAAAAAAAAATCAGGACAAAACGCCTAAAACACGTCAAAAACAGTTGCTTGGAGACTACGGTCGCCCATCGTTCTGCACTCCCTCGCTCCGTGTGCCAGTAACCCTTAGCTAAAGTTAAAATCCTCACACACCATAAGGTGTATAGGGCGGTGCCCATCCCCGTTTCATAGCCCTGGGCCACACTGTGGTGCAATCATTGCAGCAGGGGGCTATTCCTTTGGTATGACTCAATGCGCCTCTTGTCCAGAGGTGTCCTACCCGGGGGTTGAACTCGGGCATTCTGGTTCCAAGTAATCAGAACCAGATGTTTGTTTGTTTGTTTGTTTGTTTATTTATTTAACCAGGAATACAGTATCGCCTGGCGGCATTTTTCAACGATTCCTGGGGGGTTCAACCCCTTACATGATAGCACATAGCAATATAGATGTGGTAATGACAGAAGCGCAGACCACTGTACCACAGGGACACCCCCGCCAGGAACCTTTACCGCCCTAATTTTCTACCCCCTCAATAAACTCAACCTGCAAAAAAGTCAGGTTATGACGCCTAGAGGCCATTGACCGTGGGTGAAAATAGGTCATTAGACCGACGTTGACGTCATGAAGCTCCTCGCAGCTTTATCAGCTTATATCGCATTTGTTTAGAAATAGGATCGATTTAGTATGTTAAAGGTGAATAACTCAATAATGACTGTGGCTGATGCACGTACTGGGAGAAATTTGGCAACCGGTTGAAATATCCTTTTACCTAAATTTTGGATGGGAAGAAGGTGTGGCCGGTACACTGCCACCAGCTGTGCTGTCTGTAGAGACGTAATGTTATCTTGGTCTGCCCTAATGATAACGTACATAGATGCCTGAAGTTCACAGTACTCCTTTGGAGGAACCCGAAGTATGTTGAAAAGTTGCTTCGTACCCTATACACATTTTATGTAGATTCATATTGGTCAAGAAGAGCACTTTAAATTTATTGAAATGATAACTCGGTGATACCTTTGACTTGAGCAAATATACACATAAATCAGGTCACATTTTCATGCTAAATTGTGCCTTTCTAAGTCTCCCATTTTCCAAAAAAATAACGAGGATATACTGATCGCCGTTCTCCTGGTGACTTACAGCTAAAGTTTTGCTGGCTCGTGTTGAGTTGATATGCGTAGGAGCTAACATCGCCTTTGAATGACTAGACACGTAGGCTCAATCTTTCACCAAAGTGGAAATAATGGAATCATGGTCGCTTTGCTTTGTGATTTGTTTCTGAATAATGCACTCAGTATATTTAGAATTTTAAGCTTGTTAAGTTAAGTGCTATGACCCACTTTGTATCGCCGCAAGTCGCAAGTGTATCATCATAGTAATGCTATTTTGATATACCGTTTCTTTGCACCATCACTACAAAACCAGCACCGTGTTTATTTTAGAATGTAGTATAATAATTATATTAGATGTAACTCTTAATATCATGTTATTTTTCATTAATATCTTTATCATTATTATGTTAGTTCTTGCAATTATCCCTCGGGCATGTATTTGCAATAAACATTGATTTGATATATCGTATTGTTAGCATGAACCAGATATTAGTGTATATTTTAAACAATAAATCCAAATAGTATCATTCATAAGTTACTATGCACGTCCTAAGCCCAGCAGTAGGGTTTGGGTTGGCGTTAGGAAGGGCATCCAGCCTTAAAAACTCTTGCTACAAAAAGACTTGCACTTGTTGAGGAGTTATGGGGCTCCCCCATCCATGTGCAAGCACTTCAAAACACCATATGATAGGGAATAAAATACGTTAAATTGGAGAGAGAGAGAGACTATGCAATCCCTCATGATCTCTATCTACTGGCACCCACGGTGACTGCAAAAGCTCACATGCTCACCATCTCAGAGCAATTCCATCATTACAACTTATTTCTTGACGTTGACTTGCGCTATGAATTCACAAAACAGGTCAAATTTGCTGCCACCAGTCGTCTCGCGGCGGAGGTACAATTCCACACGTCCCAGTGGAACTAACAATACGTCATCAAGTGATGGGAAGGCAATGGCGACGATGCTGGTTTTCTCACAAGTTAAATTGAGATTTAAAATCAACGTAGCAAAAGTTGCAAGTGAAGAAAAGTTTTGGATTATTGAAATGGCATGCCTGAAGAGGTGATCATGAGTAGCATCAATGATTTGAACGTAATGTAAAAGTAGCAGCCTGGGTTGTGTCTTGTTTAACCTCGTGGCTTTCTTGTGCAGACAGCTTATTTTTAATGCGGTTCCGTAAACGTGCACAGAGTAAATTGCGGAGAGAGGATTGGTGGAGATAAATGAAGCCTTGTTGCACCAAAAATGTTCACTGTAATTTTGCTTTCAGATAACTTTGATATGATCTACTTGTTTCATATCATTTGCAAACGCCAACGCCATGTACAAAGGTATCGTAGCACGAAGTTGGACCCATGTTGATTTGAGTTCACTGAACTTTTGGGTTCTTGTAAAACATCATTTGATATCTTTAAAAGCTGTAGAAACACCGATGACGTCGTCTTCATCTGCAATAACTCCATTCACTAAGATACAAACAGAATGTTAACGGTAAATTAGTAGGCTTGAAGATCAGCTGTTCCTATGAATTGAACAGTATTATCTAATTTCCGTTGAAAGTTCTCGCTCGTGATGTTTAATTTGGAGACATATTTTACTTACTTGATTTTTGCTTAACAGCACTTGTAAGCTACCGACACTTTTTAGCTACCGAATTTGTATGAGTGCCAGACTAATGTCTGCACCCACAAGCCAAAGAGCCATGGTTAGAATGAACCATGACTTAAATGAAGCATGATTGAAATGTTGGAAGAAGAACTTTAATAATCACCCTCTACAGGGGTGTTGACATGGTGGAAGAAATTAGAAACTGAAACTTGTACAAAAGTCGTGACTCGACACCGGAGGCTGGTGATCTCTGCTAACGTATAATTCGTGTGTAACTCAATGGAGATATTGACCTTTGGGCAATACGTGCAAATTTATTGAAAGAGTTCAAAGCCAAAGAGCATTTTTCAGTAGATGCTGCCAATGCCATTCATCTCGGGTGAGCGGCACTATGCTCCTATTTTTACGGGTATGAGTATTTCTATAGAAAAAGTTTCAAAGCCAAGAACGTTTTCCAGCAAATACATGCAAGAGCCTCGTAGCTCGATTGTGTTACACAACACCTCGATTGCCGTTAGAAGTTAGTATACCTAATATTTAGAGTACCTAAAAAGTTAAGGTGCAAGACGTTTATACACATACTAAGACGTGGATGGATATACAGAAAACCATTTACATTAGGAGATACCTTACTTTAGACCTTAGATCCTCCCGCAACTTTGTTGCATAGGTCAACTTGGCTCCAGATACTTCTTCTATACATTCGGAGTTAGGATACATAAAACTTAAGGAGTAAGACGTTGCCATGATACATGTACAAGCACTTGGACTTGGATGGATATAACGAAATCCATTGACATTCGGAGTTAGTATACCTAATACTTAAGGTGCACGATGTTGCCATGATACATGTACACGCACTTGGATTTGGATGGATATAACGAAATCCATTAATATTCGGAGTTAGTATACCTATTACTTATACTGTGTCACAGATGAATGTATTGAAAGCCTTAAAACGGTCTGTATCCAGGAAAAGCGACCTGTGCCATGTGGCAGGTGTGCTGTGGTGTGCGCTGTATCCTAAGGACTTAACTTGCAGGCTGCACTTATCACCCGGGGCTAGGACGGTGTTATGCGGTTGATGTTGTTATCTTTAGACAGAGAATACTCTCCAATATACGTCGTCACATGTTCAATGGCAAGGACGTTTATTCTTCCTGACCATCACCGATTCACAATCAGCACGAAATATACTGTAAATGCATTTAAGTGGTTTTTATTTCGCGGTATGGAGAAAATGGAGTGTTCGCGGTCTACAGTCAAAGGTGGGCAGAAAGGTTCGCGGTTGTTTTCATTTCGCGCTGAAAGTCCTGTTACTTTAACGCAATTAATTTCGGGAAGGCACAAGCCCGCTGTCATTTAAAAAAGTGAAACTTGCCGCAAGGTGGTCCATGTTCGGACACACTCTAAGAAAGCCGACCGACACACCTGCACAACAGGCTTTGGACTTCGCCTTGACTTTATCTAATGTACGCCGATCCAGAAAAGGAAGACATTGCAAAAACTTACTGAATCTACTGAGGGCAGATCTGAAAGAAAGAGGACTAGGGCCATTGCGGTCAGAAAAACAACAACATCGGAGCCTGCGGCGAACCGGAGTTGAAGAAGGACTGATTGCAGCTGCATGCAGGGTGTCCAGACTACTGCAGCAGCAGAACACAGTGGACTACTACTACTAGGCACATGTAGACGGACACATTCATGTTATGTAGTCTTTGAAAGGAACTCAGACATAAAGCCAGCTATTTATCTGCAAATCAGACATGCAAATACATAAAACATTTGATAGATCCTCTTAGTTGAAAATTAAGTGCTACTTGTGCTTTTACAAATAGAAGCTAAACGATTTTTTCGCGAGTAGGATTAAGCGGCCCCTATACAAGATTGACATATGTAGTCTCCCGCATCGTTGGTAGCTTCAGGATATGGCTATTATGAAACATTATAGCGTATCATTGACGTAACATATATACTAAAAGGCATCTGTTAAAATTCATGCAAAACATAGCAAACACTGTGCTACACTTTATTTCAGCTTCTAAACACTTTCCAGCTTATATTCCGAAATTCCAAGATTATTTTTCTTCTTCGATTACACCTTTTTCGAGTGAAAAGGTTTACTGACGCGGCAAGTTTCGCGATTTAAAGCACTAAATCTACATGTCTGCTCCAAAGTAAAAGTGGTGGGCCGAACAAACTGGAGGATTTAGACTGGATTTCAGATTCTTTTGGAATAAGCCAGGTAAGGCGAGGAACTTAGTTTAATGGACCTCTCGCATTAGTGTCACAAAATGTTATAAAACTGCAAACTTTGTCGCGTAGCAACACATCTCTTATGTAACAACGGCCCGACACATTTCTAGATCACCATGACCCGACAAGGTTTGCGTATCATATTTATCAACTTTTATGGCTAGCCGAAAGAAACCTTGTTTTTTCCATTGGTCAAAGTACAATGCGTTACAATGCAAAACAACATACCATGAATACGACATAAAATGTTCAGAGCTTTTTTTACACATGTCGCAGTTTAAATCTAAACAATCATACATTCATTCTTTTTGAAACGGTATCTGCCCATATTAAAGCTTATACCACGAATACGACATAAAGCATTCGGAGCCTTTTTCACACATGTTGCAGTTTAAATCTAAATAACCATACAATCATTCATTTTGAAACGTTAACTGTCCATATCAAAGCTTATTCATCAGAATCCAACTCATTCGTCCATAGTTCGTCATTACTTTCACGATTTAAACCCATAATATCAAACCGGTATTGCAGGGATTTCTTACGTTCGCAAATTCACAAGCTCCCACGCAATTCGCACCCACCTCATTCTTTGATTCATCAGAACACCTTCGGGGCATTAGTGTACTTCCCAGGTCCTCAATCAAAGATAGAGATAACCGAAAAATATATTAAGAAATACAAATATATCGATTTTATTGGTTTTAAGTAGATGACTGTTCTTCCTCACCAGTTGTGCAAATAAAAAAAGACTAAGCTGTAGAATTCCTTTAGTTTGACTATCTAAACACTTGGCCAAAATGGAAAATGCTGACAATAGAATGATTGTCGTAATATGTATGTTACTAGAATAGCCAACGGTTCAGTTCAATAGCCAATAACGGCCATGTATGGGTTAGAGGACAATTAATAGTAATTTCGTTTGAAACGATAATCCACGTGCAAAGACCACAACGGTTTTTAGGTACTGCTATTCGACAGTAAGGACAAGCGTGTAGCAAAATTGTAAAGCTCATCTAATGTTGATATATTCCTTTATGATTAGAAAATCAATGGCACTCATCTTGATTTATACCTAAAATCATCACAGGGAACTAGCGGGTGACTACAGCCACCCAGAGGTCCTCGCTCACACCATTCTAAGTCCACGTAGACACCATTACCGAGTAGTAGTAAGAGAAACAGCACATTACGGGATTTATACGAAATTACATTCTGAACGATTTATCAAGATTTGATATCATTTTAACCATCTCTGTATAGTTATTGCATTTTGATCTTGAAAGAAAATACCATCATCTGTCAATGGATGACAAGCACCACCAAGTGAGACTTGGAATGTATCCGTTATTCTTAAAAGATAGCAACAATGCTTGCCGCGTGGGTGAGAGCATTAGAAAAACCCGGGACACATGAACGTCATGCCATGTGACCAACCCCACACTTCTGTACTATTGACGCCCACGTTTTTCTCATTATTTACCAACAGCTCTACGGTAAACCTCTGAAGACCGTTCTTAGTCGCTGTCAACTATTCCTGCTGAATTATTTTCAAGTATCTGCATGTGTATTTGATGAACTGAACTGAACAACAATTCCTCGCTTAACGGCATGTTATACAATGCATCCCCCAATATATTGTACTGAAAATATTGAATGAGAATGTTCCCAGAATCTGAATTCTAAATCCGTTTTGGTAGGCTAATAGTGGGTGGCTTGTGTAAATCTAAAACAGTGGAGTCATTTGATCATGCATCTGTCACAAATGGGCTGCCGGTCGAGCTACCGAAGCTGAATGTGTAGTCTACTGGTAACGTATGCAGTGTGTTGGGGAGACGGAGCTATCAGCACGCCCTGGGTAAAAGAGTCACTGAAACATAAAGGGAAATCGCCGAGCGACCACTCCAGGACTAAAATCGGATTTGTTTGACCCTTGCTTTCATAATTAGAATATTATGCACCATGCAAAATAACGATATGATAGACAAGTGAAGAAAAAAAACAACAACTAAATAGAATCTCTCTCGATCTGGGAAATACATGGAGCGACCCGCCAAATAGCTGGTCCCCCACCAGTCACTCGGTGCTCTCAGCCGCAAGTAAAAGGGTGTGTAAACATATCAGAGCATTTTGGGAAAAGGTTGATGACATTCCCGAGCGTGCCCTGACGGGATCATCGGCTCTTAAAATAGATGACAAATGGATATGTACATGCCACCACATGCTACGTGACTCCAGTCAGGAAGGACTTTGGGATGTGGGGGCTGTGTCGTGGTAAAGGCATGAAACGGAGATTGCGATTGAGATCTGCACAGTTTGGAATGTCACCCTCGCAGTTGTATTCTCTTTGAAAAATGACATAGTAATACAACGAAAACTATGTTTGGCACATATGATAGCTGTCCCCTGACTGTGAAGTTTGAACATTGTGAATATATACTCTGCTGGTGAGAACCCAACTCAAGTTGGAAGAGTGATACACGTCGGTATAGTTAGATGATACAGAATGACTTCTAGTAACCCCAAAGATCAAAACTACTGTCTGCAGTCTGTGACGTTTTTTCTGACGTCCATTCTGCATTGCCCGCACACTAATTCATGTCCTAATATGGCAGCATGGCTAGACTCGAATGGGTGAGTCATTGGCCAGACACCTAATCCCGGAAAGATGTCCGCCGAGTCTTTCAGCCCTCAGACAATCGCCAATCAGCGTCCGTGGTCTGGAGGACCTCCCACCATCCGTGACTGCCGTGGAGATAAGACGCGCACCCATCGTGGTCTCCGAGTCACCTGATCACGGCTTTAAAAGACGGGCCAAGTGCGGCCAGAGGACTGTTCGAGGCGACGAGGACGACGAGAACACAGAAGCGAGATGGCAGCCTACTCTCCCTGCTCCCTGGTCGGCGCGGTCGCCGCGGCGGTGCTGGCGCTGGTGATGGTCGTCGGACAGTCGGAAGGAGCGAGTGCCTTGAGACTGCAGCCGCAGGCCGGCAGAGAAAACAATGGGTAAGCTGATTTCGGATTTCTTTGTCTATGTCCAATGTCATTATTATGGAATCGACGGCACGACGAGCCAAAAGCTACTGCCGTGACGTTTTGCAAAGGCAATCAAAGTAATGAAAAAGACGAATGTATGTCTTTGTTGAGACTGCAGCCGCAATAGGTAAGCTGATTGTGGATGTCTACGTCTATATTTGTCTAATGTCATCACTGCGGGATTGCCGACAGGAAGGGCCAAATGTTACCGCTGTCACGTTTTTTTCAAGCCAATGAAAGTTACGAGGAAGACAAAAGAATGTGGTGATAGTATGTCTTTGTTGAGACTGCAGCCGAAAGCCGGCAGAGAAAACAATGGATAAGCTAATTTCGGATGTCTGTGTCTATGTCCAATGTCATTACTACGGGACCGACGACAGGACGAGCCAAAAGCTACTGCCGTCACGTTTTTGTTCAAGCCGATCAAACTTATGTAATATATTTGTTGAGACTGCAGCCACAGGCTGGGATATTGATAAAATAAAGGGTGTAATCCATAAGCTGCTATTATAACTATGTCAAGACGCGAAGTGTGCTTTAGAGGACCGGCCTAGTGCGATGAAGGATAGGGGGGACCAGAAACATCCATGAGATCATCACGGCCAGATGATGATAAGCTGCTCGTGGATGTCTTAATATCCTTTCTAGCGCATGATAGCATTAATGCGGAAATGACAACAGGAAAGCCCAAAAGCTACATTTTTCACGCTTCTCGAAGTTATAAGGAAGACAAGACAGGATAGTGATGGTATGTGCTTGCTGCGTCTCCGCGAATTAACTGCCCATTACATTAAAAGTCGCCACGATTGTGACATTTTCTTCCTGGTTAAATGAGGAATAAAATCTAAATCACTGCAGCCCAACCACAAGAGATTATTATTAGGTTTGGCCCAAAACGCGAGCCGTGGCGAAGCCACATTACACTACCACTAGCTGCTTGAAAAAGCATCAGGCTTCACCTCAATTGAGGATGACTGCTTCACTTTACTTAGTACTTGGTAGATTCTATCATTACGTTCTTGAAAATTGGAAATTTGTTGCAGAATAAAATAAAAGAAAAGAAATTGTAAAACACTGGCCGCACATGGGTTCTAGCTGGTTTTTGACGTATTTCGGGCGTTTTTGTCAGACTTTCTTCTTTGTCATGCATTTTTTGCCTCAAGAATCCCCACCATAGAGAAAAAATGACAAAGTAGAAAGCCCGACAAAATCGCTAAAAAACACGTCAACAACCAGCCGGATCCCCTCCTCTGCTTGGAGAGTAGCCGCACATGTATCAAATCAAAGGCCAATTATTCAGAGAGATGAATCAGAATCTGCCAGCAGTCCGCCAGAGTCTATAGGGTGGGATGCTAGCTTTGATTACAGCTAGACCGCGCCTCATGTAGCTTAGTTACAGAATGGTAGATCCGCGCCCTTTAAATGGGGTAGGGAATTTCCCGAGCAGCCTTCGTAACCCCTGCTTCTCCTAATGCGTCAGTGAAGTCATGCTTGTGTTGAGCATTGATGTTTCTGGCCTAGGGTGAAGAGATGCTGCTACAGTAACAATTGAGCCGCCTTTCTTCGTAAATCGATGGCAACATCAGGCTCTGATGAATTGATTTAAAAAAAAGGGAAATATACTTTTTCATCATCAATTTTTCATGCCCTTGGTTATGTCAATCACCCTCTTACTGACTAAAATCGCTTGACTTAAAGGGGTTTTATACCTCGTTGTTGTTTAAAGCCTTAGAAATGAATGCTTATTAAAAATTAGACTTTTGTCTGTGAAGGGAACAAAGCAACAGTTTACGATATGTCTCATGATAAGACACGTGGACCGCCCACGTCTGGCGTTTCACAGGGTTTCCAAGAACTCGCTCCGAGGCAAATTGACGTATCACCTCCGCAGCAACCCTGCCGCTGAGCGGCCGTTAAAAAGCCGTTAGGGATTGGCTGATATTCGATTGTTCGTTTCGCTTAGCACAGCACAGCAGCCATTTATGAACGACCAACGCGGTAACACGAGGCTTATGGGCCTTATCTACCAGCTGCTGCGACACAGTCACCTAGATAAGGCATCGCACCTGATAAACTCTTCGCCATATCTCAGGGTCCAATCTGGAAGCAGCATGCAACCGGAAAAACTTCGGTAGAGGGTCGGAGGGCTCTGTGTGATTAAATGTGAGAAAAGTGGACCATGCACTGCACGAAATGGCCTCGTATCCCGGCGTATACGTACAGGGATTCCTCCGGAAATATTCCATATCCCGGTGCGGATTTAGCGTATCCGTTAACTTTATCGGAATCCCTGTACGTATACGCCGGGATACGAGGCCATTTCGTGCAGTGATGGTAAAAAAAAAACGCTGTAGTACGCGTTCTTGCAATTGCTTACCGTTGGACATAGATTAAGGAATCTGTCCAGTATGTTATGGCATTTGATCCGGTACGATTGATTTCAATATAACGTAGATTCGGTGCCGGCGACGATAGCACCTAGAGAAAGAGGATCTCGTCAAGCAGAATGATCAAATACGTGCTTCATCCTTTTATTCTGTAAACTGATTTTCTTCCTTAGTCAGCTGTTGCACAAAGCCGCAGACAGACATCACCGCCGCTTATAATGCCGATTACGTACGTCACCCAAAAGCCTCGCGTTAGTGCCATCCCTTTCAAGAATATTCCCCTACTTATCGTGCAAGAAAATTACAGAAAACGCCTCGCAAAATCTCTTTTAAATGTATGCTGACATATCCACGATCACCGTTTGGTTCATCCTTTGATGTTTTCAGAAAGGCTCTGTGAGCATACCAAATCTTATAATTGCTTTTCACTCTTAGAAAGACTTTCTTCAGTCTGGACGGATGCCACTTAAGGCGCAAGATGCGTGCGACGTGGGGGACCGGAACAAAGCTAGGAAGCACTACGAAACCCAGCCTCCTAATTACTTTAAGCTTCCCCAACATGAAGCGTACATAATCTGGCTAGTCCATTAGAACCTGTTCGGATCAAAGTGTCTGGACATTAGCACAGCTCTGTGAGCACTTACGCTTTGCCGCGCTGATGTTTCTGCAGTGAAATCTGAATAACACATGAATGTCCATTCAGAAAGTAGTCAATCTATTCGCGCAATGGTCTTATTTTCTCGCAGCATATAGACTGAATTAAGCTTCAGTAGTTTTTTTTTTTCATCTTGTCGCCAATGACATTAGCGTTTCGTCAATCAGACTACCAGACCAACAGGGGGACTCATGGGGAAATGAATGCTACGTTATGCAATCCTTCGTCACACCGACCGCTGTAGCTGATCCTGTCCTATATCTGGACAGCTACCAGGCGTTATCAAACAGATCGCCCCGTGGATGATGTGAGCTAAAGAGCCAGATAATTCTGTCCAAACCGAAGGATAATCCTTCCTTTCATACGCCAGATAAGTTTGTTTCTACGCTGTCCCCAATTTATCTCAATCACCATCACCTACAGGCTGATCTTTGAGAAAAAGTATTTTCTTACTCTCGTCTTCATCATCTTGTCGTGAGAGTGTCATGGATGAACATCACCCTCCTCCTCCGGTCCTCCCTGTCCTCCATTGCTCTTGGTAATTCTCTTCTTACTCCATCATTCTACATCCAACCCAATACCACTGATATCAGCTATAATGCCCATTGAGTCTCTCTTTATGAACGACAAGAAAAACTTACTACGAACCTTCAGCAAGACGTGATAGAAAACTCTCCACAGATTCGTAACAGGGTTTGGCGACCTAATTTGGAGAGGCTAATTGTGATCAATCGCCTGTGGGACAACCAAGTCACCGAACAGCCATTAAATCACGTTAGAGAACTTGCCACTAGCACCGATGAAAGCAATGGGCAATCGTACTAACATGAGGTGGTCCCAAAACGCATCAGCGCTATGAAACCTCACGTGTCAATCGGCAATAGGAATTGGCTACTTGGAAAGCATTGTCAGCTTGCCAGCTGAAAGACAAATTAAACGTTAAAATGAAATTAGATTAATGACTGGGTTTATACCAGGGGACTCCACGTCCTGGATATCTCCGGATAAACTATTATGATCCAACTTTTCTCTACATCCCACCACTATGTTTGTTCTTCAATAACTCACAGTTGTCTATTGACTACAAATACTATCGGTCTGCTTCACACGTGCACCATATCGTCTACTAGACGAATAATTTTTAATCAAAAAAGAAGACCACACATTTTCAACTCGCCCTGCAGGTCAGCCAAAGTATGTGAAGAAAGAGCAAATCGAACGAGAGACCTTCACATTAGCGGCAGAACGTTGGCCTCCAATTACCGCAAAGTGCAGTGCAGAGTATAGCCCGTTCATTCCTTAACGTAATGCAGTATGATTAGCGGTCGTTTCGTCTTCTCAATCTGCTTGGGTTTGTTAGAAGACGTCATGAATCAAATGCAAACATTGTGTGCTCAAAGGTCATCATCCGAAAGCTAATGGGCGGCCATCACATTGCCTGCGGCTCTGATGAACTGCTATTCAGTTCGTCGCTCCTAACTTTGTGCTACAAAAAAATAAAAGGTCTGTTAGGCTCTAAACTAGCGTTTTATTCAGCGCCGTGTTATTCAATGCCCCCCAAAAGGCATTTTCAGACAGCCTGAGAAAAAGAATTCAGTTTTTTTGGTCGAAATAGGCCTAGGTCACAATGTCAAAATGCGTATACAAAGAGTGACTCCGCAAAAGGCTAAAAGCTGCAGTAGAAAGACCCGTGCGGGTCACAACCGTCAAGAGAAGTCTGTACTTACGACAAAGTGTCTTACATTCTCCAAACCCTTTCACGAGAATGCAAGTTGTGTTGAAAGATCTGATGCGGCATAAACCGGAATAGATTTGTCTCGACAATCGTTGCCAACCATAGCCAATTGGAGACAGGAATCTGGAAAATCTTATATTTAGTACATTTTCTGAGATAATGAGATTTGATTCTGACCCCTTTGCTTCGGCCTAGAATTAAGCACTCGAACACCTTTTGACGTCGACCGTAAAGCTTCTTTTTTTTCACGTATATCAGCTTAGGACGGGCCCCGGCTTTCCGGCTATGAAGCGATTAAGGCCTTTTGATACACATTATAACTTTAAAAGATAACCCACAGCCCTTTAAATGCAGCATTCGGAATCAACCGCAAAGGTGAAGATTGATGGTTTTAGCATCTATTTATGTAAAGAATGCACTTTCACGACGGAAGAAAGCAGTTTTAAAGACCCGGCTGTGACTAAGACTTTCCGGGAGACAGGAACGGTATTGCCCCGCCTTTGTGGCAACACTTTAGCCCCTGGTGGCAAATCGACTCTGGGATCATTAAAATGCCATTTCCGGCCGTTTAGTGAGGTGGAAATAGCACGAATTAATAATTGTACGTGATGCAGTTCGAAAAAAAAAATCGATAAAGACCTAGCGGAGTTTGAATCAATATGGATATAGAGACGCCAACAAGATGGTAACTGGTGACAGCGTCTGTCTGCGTGCGTGTGTGTGTGTGTGTGTGTGTGTGTGTGTGTGTGTGTGTGTGTGTGTGCGTGCGTATGTGTGTGCGTGCGTGCGTGCGCGCGCGTGTGTGTGTGTTTAGGCATGTGAGTGTTTATTCACGTTTGAATTGAATCAATTCTCCAGATATCTTGTGCATATAGTTTGATTTCTTGCTCTCTTAAAAAGCAACATCCGGTTGAACGTGAAGCCGGCTAAAGATACTTTGCTATCCTCTCATGGTCCAATGGGTGTGCTCGGATTTGAACTCCCAGCATTGTGGTCCTTAAGCGGCAGTGCTAGTGGCAGTCATAGCGGCAGTGTTAACCTACAGGGAAAAGACATATGTCAGCGAGCACGCCTTACACGTGCCCCCTGAGTGCTTGGCCCGTACCTGAAGGTTACATCCGGTGATTTAACACCCACCTGTACCACCAGGCGAGCAAGTACGCCAAAACGTAACGCCCACTGGTTACTCCACCCCTTCCCTTAAGGTCGCAGAACACAGTATTGTAGTTCGGATATGAAGTAGTGCGTCACATTGCTGGAAAAGGCCGTAGTTTTTCTTCTGTGAATGTTAGCGAGGCTGAAACTGTGGTGGATTTGGGTGTGGTTGTGCATTTTGGTTGTGCATGCTGAAGACACAACAGGACCTGTCTGATGTTCAACACTCCTATTTGCATTTTGCTGGACTACCTAATTTGTGCATTTGGGGAAGACGTGGACCCCGACACGTTTTCTTGAATAGTAAAGTTACAACCTTGTGGCTGAGAACTATCTTAAGAGAAGCCCTAAAACTCTAGCATTAACGCGTTGTAAAGATTCAAGCTGGGTTTGGTTTTGACCTAATTTTTATTTAATTGTGGATTAAAAATGAATATAGCTAAAATAGGTAAAATCGGTTTGCTCCACTTTCTTAGATAACAAAAGAAGGTGGCTAGGGAAGTAGAGGATCTTAAAGCGAATCAAAGTACTTACGGAGGATCATCTTCTTAGAAAAGTGCACATATTCAAAAGGTGTCGACCTTTCGTTTGCTCGGTGTGTGACGTAAGTTACCATGGCAACTGTGTATGTAAGGATTATTTCGATGGCACCAACGTAAGAACTGTTTCCGTTTGGCCTCCTGCTGCGGGCGCAAAGTAGGTCGTGTGAATGTGCAGAGGAGTTAGATTTTGATCTCTTCGTGTACGTCAAACGTTATCTCTGATTCCCGGTAATCGGATGGAATCGTGCTTTTAGAAGGAATAAAGGTACGATTGTGACATCCGCTTGTCTGCGGTTGCTGGCCTGACAACCGGGTGGAGAGTGTTTGTTGCGTTGAGCTTCAGTTTAGAAGTTCTTGTCTTTAATGTAGTAACAAGGGAGCACAGCCTTAAGCTAAAAGTACCTTTGGCTAGATCAAGAACAGAGAAATATGTGTAACTTAGCGCTCACAAATAACGACGGGAGATCTCTCCGACGGGGACACCCCCTGGTTGGTCGGAGGGCGTGCGTACTTGCGGTTGTCCGTCTCAACGAGACTTCCTTTGCCAATCGCCCGTGATCTGATGTGTAATGGGCTAATCAGAATAGGCCAACCTGCACAGCCGGCGCTTACAACGTTAGAAGGGCGGGATGAGTACTGGATTTTAGGAGCAAATCTCCAAGTATAAAACCCACTGCATCCACGGACATGAATACGGGTCAGTTATAGGAACGTTTTGTCAAATTTCTGTTTAAGACTTAATACACTTAGCTATGACTTTAAAGGAAAGCTACACAAAAAATTGAAAATCAAGTCAAATTCTTGCTTCAAGTTGTTTCACATAAGTCCGTCATAGTTCTGGGATTTTCCACAGTTTGCAACTTCTGCCGTGCTGACGCCTTCTCGCCTGATAATTGAATTATATGACGTCAGTGTTTCAAATTTTCCACCTGATGGTTGAATTTTAGAATACTGACGTCATATAATACAATCATCAGGTGAAAAATTTGAAACACTGACGTCATGTAATTCAATTATCAGGTGAGAAGGCGTCAGCACGGCATAAGTTGCAAACTGTGGAAAATCCCAGAACTATGACGGACTTATGTGAAACAACTTGAAGTAAGAATTTGACTTTGGAATATATTAAGCATAGTATAGAAGGATTTTCAATTTTTTTGTGTAGCTTTCCTTTAAGGGCTGAAGTGAATCTAATCAATGTACGTCCATTCGGAAGTACATTTGTAACACTAACAGTCATTGTCGCTTTTTGTTTGTTTCACTTTTAGATTTCCAAACTTTGACGTCCTGTACCAGCCCCGAGCCCAAGAAACGCCGGACAACCTTCGCCGGCTCTACGACGTGCTGCGTCAGATCTACAGCCCCGTCCAACATGGCGGCCCCTTCGCTTCCGGGTCGAAGGTCAGACGGACCGGTATGACGGATGTGACGCTGCTGAACGACCGACACGGCGACCTGAACGAGCGCGCCCGCGTTGCCTGGCTACGCTTTCTTCTGGGAGGAATCGACCCCGACGCGAGCGAGGCCCTCAGCGCCGAAGACGAAGATTAAATCTTCCGACAATGAGCCAGAACTGTTGTAGCGATGATTCAACATTCCCTTCCAATGCCAAAGAGAGTAAAATTCCATCGTCCTAAACCAATGCCATTCGGCCTCTTGGCTGCAAAAAGGTTTCAGCCAATAAACTAGTCATATGTCATATAGAAATATTCCCTTTTTCCGCACTAATCTTATACTGAGTATAGCGTCCTCCGGAAGTGTTGAATTATCGACAACTAAGATCACACCTCATCTGATCATGAGTGGAGCACTGAATAACAAAGAGATGGAGGATACTACTTGTGTATGGAATTCTATATTTTCACCTTCCTCAGTATATGTATCTCGTTGAACGAGATTGTTAGATGTGTTGAGTATACGTAGTAATCATATATCCACAACCTCGCACTGATATGGGACCTGTAATGTACTGTTCACAAATAGCACTCGTTAAGCACAGGACACATCTATTTTGAGAAGTTAAAATTCCGTGTCGCCGGGCAACTAAACATCGTTAGAGACCTTTTACACAGGCAGTGAGACATGATGCATTTGGTTAGTTCTATATCCCTCATACGTCAATTAGAACATACAACATCAGAACGTATATTTACGAGCCACAGAAATCAAATGAAAATGACCACTTGACATCTACGTCAACGCTTGAAGCAATAGAGTGACTTCGTAGGGTTTATCTAACCATATTTTATCAGGGCAAGCTGCACATCTCCCATAATGACTTCGTCCTGTCATGCCCACAATATCCAGAACGTCTAGATACACACCTGCGCTATGCACGATAGATGTACAGACATGCACCAATGAGCAAATGCATAGAGCAGGTATGGATGAATACAGCTGTCCAGGCGAACATTATCGATACCAGTAATAGCCATACATGCCGAAGCGCATAAAGCGCCACCATGCGGCATTTCAGAGAACTGCAATCTCATGTAAGAAACATCAATTTCGTTCAAAGGGAGAGAAAATAAAGGCACGCCCGTGACATGGATATTGTGTGGTGTGTCCATCATTTCTTATTATCATAGAAAGTGTAAGAGTTCAGCTGATTATGTATTTGATATGAAAATGAAGAATAAGACCCCCCTCCCCTCCTCCTCTACAGGCACGCTCTCTACCAAGCTCTCCCAACCCTATTCCAGAACAGACCTAAAACCCCAAAACTTCAAAAGCGTAGATGGTATTCCGTATAGCAGTTCTTATAGTAGTCATTTGCTCCACTATTAACCATTGCTAACTTGCACTGTATGTATACCTTGTCCATGCATTCATTCATGTTGCAATTAGCCCTCGGGCAAGAACTTGCAAATAAGACTCATTAACTTGTGAAAATAAGACACTCCCCATACACAATTTGAAATATCCCTTATTAATTTAATACATCATGCAAAACGTTTAAAAAGTAAGACACACACAGCCGATTTGGTCTCCCCCCTCGCTGATTTATCTCAAAGTTTGTTTACTAAACCTACCTTATACGCATTTACAACCTTAGTAGTGTGCCTGTTGTGCTTAATCCCACAGGGACATGGATAGTAGAATTCGGCGAAAAAAGGACCAAATGGCCAGGAAAGTCAGTCCGCGGGAAGGTTAACATGACCCCGTGCACCTGGCCAAAGAAAGGCTATAGGGGCCAAACTCCCCTGTCGAAATTGTTCTCCCTAGCTACAGCCAGCGTAGTTAGTTTAGTGGGGACTTAGCGGCCTCCACTATAGCCTCCGTTGCAGTCCTTTTCCCCGCAGCGTTTTTTTTCCATTTTTTTTTGGGGGGGGGGGGGCGCCGCGTATCTGCTTGGGATCCCGTATCCGCCGTGCCTCTGTGTCCGCTATAGACCCTGTGTCTGCTGCTATGACTCCCAGCAGCAGACACAGGGTCTATAGCGGACACAGGGGCACGGCGGATACGGGATTTCAAGCAGATACGCCCCCCCCCAAAAAAAACAAAAAAAATTGGGAAAAAAAACGCTGCGGGGGAAAAGGACTGCAACGGAGGCTGTACATCTTCACCACTACCTTGTCCCCCCATCGACCCGGAGTTCAAAGGACTAGGTAGGTAGGTATAGCTACACACTAAAAAGCAAACAAACCGGTACCCGGAGGCGTGACCTCAGTCGAGGAGACTTCCTCACCGGAAGTTGACATGCCTATCACTACCGGGCAGCTGTGTCGGGAACCGAAACTGCCGTACAGAGACTACAGCTTTAAAAATATGTTGCAGTCTAAACTAAAGAAAACTCGACTTGCGGTGAAGATGCGATCGTTTCTGCCCGTGGTAGTCGCCGTGATTGCCTGGTCGGCTTCATCAGCAGGTAGGCTCCGCCAGACATTTCTCGATAACTAAAATAAATACTAGATATTGGCCAAAATAAGAGAAACGCTCTATCAGATGACAATTGCGCCGAGTATTGTGATTAAGCATTCCACACATGTTGTCAAATGTGAACAACTGTATTTCATTCGTGCAATCCGCCGAGAGGTCCAGTAGAGACGAGTCAGTGGGTGGACATGCAGCGGGGAAGCGGTTGTTCTAACACAACTGATCTTTGACAAATTGATTCACAGTGACTGTTGATGTCAGCTTTCTCAGGAGTCAGTAATCAACGTGTACTTTTAACCAGCCCATTTCCTGCATTTATAAACGGTCTTTCAAAGCTTAGTTTAGATGATGTTGCTTTTGTTTACCACAATTTTATACATAAGCCTTTTCCATTTCACACGGTCGTTCACAACTATAGTTACATTTAAAAAAAAAACAGATAGAATGAAAAATTAAATATGCCAAGTTGCCAAGATGACAAGTTAGACTGGGGTCAAACCAAACACATAGATATTTAAAACATGAAACCACTTCCAAATACGTTCCAGAAAGAGTAAGATTTAGTTGTTCATTACCGTGGCTCATGATACAGTGCTAAACTTTCTTCCAACTCTAAAGCCCCCCCCCCCCCTCTCACTGGACCCGCGGCACGTTCTAAACTGGATTTGTGTTACCCTTTATTTTATAATTGGAATACCACTCAAAACGTACAAGTATGACAAAAAAATACAACAAAGCACACAAAGCTTGAAAAGATTCGTTTTTTTTTTGTCGCTGACATTCGTTAAGTGCTTTGTAAATTCGATCTGCCGCAGCGACGCAGCCAGCGTGCCGCGGGTCCAGTGAAAGGGAGGCTAAAGGTATTCACGGATCAAATTTTCAACGGCCGATGTCGCCTTCTATAGGATCAAAATGAGGCTCATTGTCACATAAGATTCCGAGAAAAACATGGCTTCTCTGAAATAGCTGACTTTGTCCTTCAAGCTTTTAGTGTTGCAGCAAAAGTTCAAAGTTCGAGTACACTTCACACAGGGGAGATGGTACACGTCATTTCCTGGGACGGCTGGGAGTTCTACAAGGTCCGCGCCACTGGAGCCATGACCAACGCCAACGTCAAAGTCACGTGCGAGGCGGCGGGGATGCGGTACCCGTGCTACGGGGGGAACGAAACGTGCTTCGGGTGGGCGTCAGACTGCATCAGTGTCAACAGTTACGCCAACGACTGCCGGGTCCCGCTCGACTTCTTCCACCTCCTGTGCGGGCCCCCCTACGGGAGGTGGTGCGCTCCGCTGGGGGACATGTTTGTGTACCTGCCCGACGTGTTAGACGATGGAGGCGGCTGTGGGTTTACATGGTGTACTTCCGGAGCAAAGAAGTACGACAAGTTTGCCCTGTGTGCAGGTAATCGTTTTCATGATGTTGAAATCTGACTTCTCCTAGAAAAAAAAGGGTGTCCCTGTGGTGCAGTGGCCTGCGCCTTTGTCTCTCACCACATCGGGTTCAAATTACTTGACTTCTCCTGCTCACTTTTAAATTCACTACTGTACATTTGATTTTGAATATTCCCGTTTACCAATTGTATAAATTTAAGTTTGGTGAGACTAAAAATGTATGTATGTAAAGTGGACTGCAGGTAGAATAGTGTCTCTCTATGTAACACCAATGGATATCTAAATAAGAAATAAATAAAAAAATATTAAAAAAAACAATACAACATCACCCAGATTCCTTCAAAGGGCAGAATATGTGCTTTTTATAACAATAACTATGTAGAAAATGAAGTATATTTTGCTCTAGAATGTAAATTGTCCTAATATACAAACGTTGATGCGATCAAATCTTTGATGATAATCCAAATTGTAAAAACTCAAAGCAAATATGGGAAATATGTTGTCTTAACATGTTTTAATGTGAGGGAAGAGAGATAGATGAAGAGATACATCGAGCTATATCATATCCTATTTACAGGATGACTTTAGTTATTATAGACATATAAGGACCCACGCAAAATTGTGTTGAAAAATTTTAGAATATTCCATGTTTCAAAACACAGAATCAAATAGTTGCGTGTGTAAACCCAGCCTTTATTTTCACCCTCCAACAGTCGCCGTGGGTACGTGTGCGAGCAGCCCTTGTACAAACGGCAGCACCTGCCTGGACCAGCCGAATGGCCACACCTGTGTGTGTGCCCCTGGCTACGGCGGCAACTACTGCGAAAGAGGTAGGATAATCTACTACATCTAAATCCCGCTTTGAACAACACAGAACAAAACTTTAACATCGTTGTAATGTGTTTTCTTAAATCTAGCAAGTCCGATTGCAGAAGGTATCAGATGAATTGCTTTTTTTCCACCCTTGATTTCGATTGATTGTCACAAGCATGGTGCCGTGACTTTTGTTAGAATTGTGAATGTGAATGTCGCTAGGGGTCTCTTCATTGGCTTGGTCTATGTTTGTCTGCTCCCCAACAATCTTTCAAAAGTTGCTTATAATTCTCACTTTACAAAGACATCGTGTTGGAATCTACCGGCAAACTGGTGCTGTTATCTTCACGGAACCCCACGATCGTCCTTTCGGGGGTATATCGCTCATCCTTGCGAGAATTTTGTGACTTTTAACGGCTGTATCTGTACGTGGGGAGGGCAAGCCGGCAACCCTTTGTTTACACCGAGTGATGTCAGTGAGGAACTACTGTGGCCATACACCTGTAACCAGTTGAGTGGAACCTCCGTCGTACCCACAGAAGACATCGGTGTAGTGACCACTAAATCTGCGGGGAGAGCTGTAAGACCTGGTGAGTCTTTTGTTTCGATACCGAGTGTGAGGTGACCAAGCCTTTGTTTACATTGACAATTTTCATCGAGCGATCATGGCTGAAGCTCGGGTGGATATAGCTGTGCTGGACCCGCTCGCTGAGAAACTGGAGGACACAAACTTGTGGATTAAATGCTACATGAAATCAGGTTTCAAGCCAAGGGAAGAAGATGTCGCCTTGTCGTTGATTGAAAGTATGAAACAACATGGCGTCGGTGGTGTGAGACCATCTGACATCCTGGGCGTACAAGTAATTCCTCCTATGATAATCATCAATCTGTCAAGCCTCGAAGTAAAAGATGTAGCTCTCAAAGAGGGTCAGATCCAGCTTCATGGAAAGACTCTAACCTTGCTGGACTTTGTGACTACCCCCCTGACCAAGCCTCGCCTGACCAGGATTTCCATACCCGGGGTGTACCATTCCGTGCCTGACTCCGTCGTAGCAGACTGGGTCGACGAATTTGCAATTCGTGCCACACCGATCGAGAGACATCGAGTTAAGGATGCCACTGATATGTTCAAGCACCTCAGAACAGGCCATAGATTCTGCTACGTAGAAAGGTTCACTGAGCGCCCCCCGCCTAGGTTCACTACTATGAGTGTGCCTCACCCACTGAACCCCTCGGAACCTATTGACGTTGACCTCGAGATATTTTGCGGCCAAGGACAGATCGTGAACTGCCGACGTTGCAAAGGTCTGGACCACAAGGCACATGAATGTCCAAATATCACGTGCTTCTCATGCGGTATGTTTGGGCACACCAGGGCGAATTGCCGTTCGAGCACCGACGCTGAGCGTCATCCAACTCGCCGTCACAGACGGGCTGCTGACCCACGAGAAGCCGTATTTAGCCCTGGGACTCAGGACTCAGTTAACCTGATAAATCATGCGTTTGATACATATGTGAAACCAGCTGCAGCCTTGCCTACGTCTAATCGCTTCCAGACCCTGATAGACCTGGAGGAAGAAGCCGTTCCCACCAGCATCTCGGGAGTCATACGAGACATACGTGGCCACCAGTCAGATCACCGCCGTAACTCCAGGAGCAAGCGACGGTCTTCAAACGCCAGAGTAACGCAGGTCGTGGAACCAGAGACCTCTTCACATCCTAACACCAGCCTGAATGTATCTGCGAACTTTCGGCCTACAAATGACCGTTACAACTTGAGAAATAGGAAACGCTCTCTACCATCACCAGAGCAGCGCACATATTCGGCACACAAGAAGCAGAATGCAGAACAACCTCTCGTCCCTGTAGGTGCACTGCCATCATCCGGTCAAGGAATTCTGAACTCTTCTCGTGATGTATACACTAAAACTGGCTCCCACACAGGAGGGCATCTGGATGATCCTCTCGACCTCAGCAGTACCCAGCACGCTTCATCTTCTACGCGACTGGACGTTGTAAGGAACAACAGTGCATCTGATAACTCTCACGGGACACCTGCTACTACTGACACTGAACGCTCAAAAATGAGGTCTTCTGCGAAGTAGCAGCCAAGTTCAGGACGTGACTGTGTAACTGTTCTATATCTGAACGCGCGCAGCGTCAAGTCGGTTAGTAAGAAATACAACAAACTGGTACAGTTTCAAAATCTTGTAGCAAATGTCCAACCTGAAATTATTTCAATGACTGAAACTTGGTTGACTTCATGTGTAGCCGACCAAGAACTTCTTCCCCAAGACTACACCATACACCGAAAAGACAGAAGTGTCATCATGCCTGGAAGGACAGGTGGGGGTGTAATCCTAGCTGTTAAATCTAGTATTCCTTCAAAGAGAAGGGAAGACATTGAGCCCATGGATGAGGTTCTTATTTGTGACATCCAACCTATGAACCAATCCAAAATTGCATTTATTGTGTATTACAGGCCACCCAGTGGTGACATGTCTGTCTTTAATGCCAATTTGTATTCCCTTCTTAGTCATGTGTACAGGTAGTGTTAACAGGTGATTTCAACTGTCCTAACATTGACTGGTCTAATGTAACTAGCAGTTCAGAACAGGAGTGTCACCTGTGCGATACTGTAAATGACTACTCACTTTCTCAGATAAATAATGTCATATCCAACATTCATGGACATCTATTAGATGTAGTATTGACTAATATACCTGAAAAATGTTCAGAAATCGAACAGGTGACATCTGAGTATCCTACTGATCATGCTATTTTACAGTTTGATTTGATTATGAATCGGAAGATTGATATATGTCAGACAAAACGATATGTTTACAATTTCAAAAGAGGGAACTTTGATTTGTTAAGGCTAGAGTTAGGTCATATATCTCAGAATGTTAACACAGATGAAAATCTTGATAACATCTGGGAGAAGTGTTGACCTTTGTGTTCCTAAGACATGTGTAAAAAGTTATTTTTCCCTACCGTGGATCGATGGTGAGGTCAGACATGCGCGAAACAAAAAGAAGACGGCATGGAGACTAGCTAAACGAACTAACAGTCCTTCTCACTGGAACAAATTTAGAAAACTCAGAAACGACTTTCAAAAACTCCTTAAAGAAAAGTTTAAGTCGTTTCTAGAATTCTGGACAGCCTAGGTGCTTTAGTATACAGGAACCCGAAAAGATTCTGGTCCTTTTTCAGATCCAAAACAAAATCTCGATGTCTCCCAGCTGTTATGAAATCTGTTACTTCCAAGGCGACTACAGCCAAAGAAAAAGCAGACATGTTTAATAATTACTTTCATTCAGTGTTCACAGTGCCCAATGATGATCAAAATCTGCCCGAAATCTCTATTTATGAACATCCATCTCTAGGACTTATTAATTTGTCAGTTGACGAAGTTCAAAAGGTATTAATTAACCTTGATTGCACAAAAGCAATTGGTCCTGACGGAATCTCGCCAGTCGTACTTCGTGAGTGCGCGCATGTGATTGCACCTCAGCTCACCGCACTTTTTAACAAAAGTTTGAGCTTAGGCTGGGTCCCAGTGCGGTGGAAAGATGCAAATATTTGCCCCGTCTTCAAAAAGGGCCACAAAGATTTAGTTGAAAATTACCGCCCGATTTCCCTTTTGAGCATTGTTGGAAAAGTGATGGAACGGTGTCTGTTTAATCGTATATTTCCTCATTTAAAGCACCAAATCTATCCACTGCAACACGGGTTCATAAAGGGCAAATCCACATCGACACAACTTCTTGAAATTTACCAGGAAATTGGCTCCATCCTAGATCGTGGTGGCCAAGTAGACATTGTATATTTAGACTTTTCTAAGGCCTTTGATTGCGTATCCCACCAGTTATTAATCCACAAGCTTAAACAGTATGGTATCCATTCTAACTTACTATCCTGGTTTACTAGTTACTTGTCTTGTCGCAGACAACGTGTACTAGTTGAAGGCACTAGCTCAGATTGGCTTCCAGTAATTTCAGGTGTCCCGCAAGGGTCAATTCTGGGGCCTCTCTTGTTTTTGCTTTTTATCAATGATCTGCCTCTCGCGGTTAGCAGCAAATTAGCCCTATATGCAGACGACTCAAAATGTTTCAAAGAAATAATAACTGTTATGGATTGTGTGTCTCTTCAGAGGGACATTGAGTGTATGTATGATTGGGGGAACACATGGTCGATGATTTTCAACCCCGATAAATGTAAAATTCTCAGATTTAGTAGGCAAAGAAATCCCGTCAAGTTCACCTACAAGATGGTTGACACCGTTCTAGAAACGGTTTCTGAATTCACGGATTTAGGGGTATTGGCTGACAGGCATTTGACATGCAATTACCATGTACAAAATATAATATCAAGAGCGAATTCTGCCCTGGGCTTCATAAAGCGATCAGTGGGTTTTCACGCCCCTCCCAACGTTAAGAAAATGTTATACCTCACCCTCGTCAGGAGTAACCTTGAGTATTGTTCCGTAGTATGGTCTCCCTACACCCACAATCTTATCTCCTCAATCGAAAAAATTCAAAGACGGGCTTCGAAGTATATACTCAATGACTACTCCACTAACTACAGAATTAGGCTAATGCAATGCTCACTTTTACCACTCTCATACAGACGTGAAATTCTAGACCTATGTTTCTTATTTAGATGCTTCCTAGGATACTACGACATTGATATTAACAAATATATCAAATCGCCCCATCCATCACTCAGATCAACTTCTCAGTATAAGCTCCAACCAGAAAAGTGTCAAACCACAACATTCAAAAATTTCTTTTTTCAAAGGATTGTACATATATGGAACCGATTACCAGTTACCACCAGATCCCTTAGAATATGCCCGAACGTCTCCTTTGTAACCTTTAAGAAGTCCATCCTCAGTCACTACCACTACCTTCTATGCGATAAATTTGATCCCGAAAACATATACACCTGGTACACACCCTGTTCCTAGACTCTGACTTAGTAATTACTATCATGTTTATATCATATGTACTATTTGTGTTATCTTTATTTCTATTTATTGTTTCTATTTATGCCACTATTCGACATTATTCTGTGTTTTTGTTTACAATTGATTTATTCAATAGTGGTCACTTTTTATCATTTATCCTTGTGTAATTATCATTTGTTTCTCTCGTATATATTAACCATGTTTTTTATGTTGGACAGGGGTCTAGTGAAAGAACTTAGTTCTGTTACCCCTGTCCAGTTACCTCTGTAACGAAGTTTTAATAAATAAATAAATAAATTGCAGATCTCGACGAGTGTAGCAGCGCCCCCTGTCGGAATCGAGCTACATGCCATGATGGAGTGAATGGTTTCGCCTGCGAGTGCGCAGCTGGTTACACCGGACTCTCCTGTGAAATAGGTTAGTCTTAAGCTGCACACTGGACTAAGCAGGATATTCTGATTTATATTCTATTTTTTCATTCATTTCCATTATGGCATATGTAGTCATCTATCTGAATCATAGTTGAACTGCGATTGCCGACACTAAAAATTAACTTGACATATAAGGCTCTAAATAACCTGGTACCAGCCTACATGAGACATATGTTCACGTACTATAGGGATAGGGCAACTAGAACAACACGACAAAGCGAGTCTAACCTACTGTATGTACCAATGGTCCGTAGAGAAGTATATAGAAGGTCTATCTCCTACTCAGGCACAACTCTATGGAATAGTCTGACACCAAACTTGAGAACGGCGCCTTCAGTTGCAACATTCAAAAATATGTTGCGACGAGAAACCATGGCCTGACCTTGAATACCGAATATGGAAATGATTGTAACGTCATCTTTGTAAATTTTGTTATATTTGCCGATAGTAATAGTTGTCAAAAGGACCCCTGACCTCCTCCCTTGAACTCTGGAAGAACGGCTTCGGTCGAAGAGTGTATCTGTATACAGTACTCTCAAGGTTAAATAAAGGTTGAAAAAAAAACTTACCCGAGTTTTTGACAGATCGGCTCCATTCTTTGTCAAGGAATGAGCAATCCACTGGAGATAGAAAATTTGGATAAGTCCTATTTTGTGTTAGCAATTGCAGTTTAAATTTGATTTAAATGATTTCTATCAACGCAGACGAACTTTCAAGAGATGTTATCTACATGTACTGTTGCATTGTAAAATATATTTAGACTACAGCGAGCAGATTATTATTGGAATGAGCTGAGCACGTTGGACTAATGCTTCTGACCGTTTACAGCTTATGATTGTCTTATAAAATCTCAAGATCGTCTCATAAAATCTTAAGATCTAGCACAAAATCTTGAGATTTTCATAATAAATCTTGAGATTTTTTCATTTTCAACGAAGCTTGAAGACTCCCGCTGGGAGTCACTATGATTCATTGTGTATCAGAGAAATGTTTCACAAAATATTGGATATGTACCTTTGGCTATAAACGGTCAGAAGCATTAGTCCAACGTGCTCTACTCATTCCTGTTTATTTATTAGATATATCATTAAATCTATCAACACTTTGGTTGCAGACATCGACGAATGTGCCAGTAACCCATGTTGGGCCGGAGGGACGTGCTTGGATGGGGTAGACAGCTACAGCTGTGTCTGTCCTGAAGGCTATGCCGGAGAGAGGTGCGAAACAGGTACTAGATAATTATGTCAAAAAACATATCTGCTTTTATATGTACAAATGTACAGTGAAGTCATCAGACTGTAAGTTTAATGCCACCATGGTGTATTCCATATCGCTAATGATGCAATAATTGTGTGTTTTTTGTCAGTTATGTACGCCGCCGGCTGCCTGCTGTTCTCCGACGATGCCGCCTCCTATCCCGAAGCGAGCCAGGAGTGCCAGAACAGGGGAGGGCACCTGGTGGATGTGAAGGAGGCCGAGCTGCAGCGTCTCATCGCTGATAGCATTTCTACAGGAAGTGACGTGTCTCCATGGATTGGGCTCAAAATGTCGCCTGGTGCGATGACCTACACTGACGGGTCTAAGGTCACAGGTCTGATACTTCATTGAGAATTTACCATCTTTTTTTCCCTCCATGCCTTTAGGCGCTTGAATGGTCGGATTAAACAAAACATTGATATAAGTTATATTAATCTATATATATGAATGTATGAACGAATTCATATATATAGATTAATATAATGAATGATATATGTTGATAGAGTTATTAGGACTCAAATGACTGTGTATCTCTGTTATATTGTATCTGACCCTTACCTCTTCCCTCATGACCTCAATGAAAAGCGGCCTGCGTGCCGATTTGAGCTTATCATGAATAAACAAAGGTTCAAACAAACAAAACAAAAATTCTTTATTCTACTTACCGGACCTTTTTAAATACAAGCATCATGTGTAGGCCTATTGTGGTGACAATCACCTTATTGAATATTATATCCCGTTTCCAACCATTGTTCAATGAATGAGGGTCATGAATCAATTTATTCGGCAAAACGTCATACTTAAGGATAAAACTGGGGAAATATGTAACGCCACCTTATGTCAACTGCAGAACAGCTGGAATGGTCCGCTGGTGAACCTCCAACTTCCTGTGACCTGTGTGCGTACCTGGACAGCACGGATGGATATCTGGCCAAAACAGCTTCCTGTATGGAGCGACATCACTACGTTTGCCAGTCTCGTAAGCCAATCACGAACAACAGTATTTTGTTATATTGCAACATAATTATGTAAACGAAGTTACGAATATCTGCTAAAATATGTTTGCCTTTGACAAAATAAAACCAAAAAGGCATACAGAAAGGTTACACAATACATGGAGACTTTGATGATGATTTTGAACACTTGTATTTTGTTCTTGTTTCAGAGTCAAAGAAATGCCATCAGGAGAACTGTCCGAACAACGGCGTCTGCTCGACCTGTTTCAACGACACCTTCACATTCTGCCCATGCCCTGATGGATATGAAGGAGACTCTTGCAATATAGGTTATGACGTTAACTTTTTTGCATACAATAAGACAAACATAAATTGCTATTTTTACCCATGTAATGTGTGTACGTTCTTGTTTATGAGCCATGTAGTATGTAGTATGTGTCCAGGGGCAGTTGAAAATAGTCTGCAGGCCTGAGTTTTTATTTTTTATTTTTCCCTGGTAACCGACGAAATGCAATGAAATTGCAAACATATTTCATGTATTCTGTCATTTTATCATACTATCAGGTGCTACAGAAAATAACTAGTCACATTGTAATAAATCTAGATGTCGTAAATTATTTCTGATGCTCTCCGGTCTTCAGGATGGTTTTATTATGGTTACCTTCACAGAAGGGTAACCATATTGTTTTTGCTCGTTTCCTCTTCCTCTTCTTCTCCGCACAAATAGGGTCAACGACCTGAACCAGACGGCTGTCACCATGGTTACTGGTAAACATCGTGGTGTTCCATTACATAATGTAGCAACACGCATCTTAGTCTTCTTCTCCTCACAGATAGGGTCAACGACCTGAACCAGACGGCTCTCACCATGGTTACTGGTAAACATCGTGGTGTTTGATTACATAATGTAGCAACAAGCTTTAGAGGGGGCTGCTCACCATATATTCAATGTGTTTGAACAGAGCAGTTGTTTGTAAGGCTTACAACATGTGAAGGTAACCATAATGTATTTGCTGGCAAATGTTACATGGTCTAGTGTTTTGTTCCTATTTTTGACAGATATTGACGAGTGCTTGTCTGATATCGATCCTTGTGAAAACGGCGGCATCTGCCTGAATGATGTAAACTCCTACCACTGCTACTGCCCGTTTGGATACGAAGGAGACAATTGCAAAACAGGTAACAGGTATCTTTTGCAGAATCTCATTACCTCATCGTCAGACCTTCTACACAACCATCCGTTTTCTGCAGATAGAGAAGTTGATGAGGTGGTACATAATATCACTACTTTTGAGTAATATATGCTTGTAACTCGGTTAATTAGAATTGCCACATGGGCAATGTGTTCCAGTTGATTACATACGTGTGCTATATTTTGTATGAATATTTTCATTCATTGATGCAGTTGATGCAAGTCATTTAGATTAGTGTTGTACTCTTGTTGTTTGAATGTTTCAATGAAATTATAAGATTGTTGTAGGGATTTCCTTGAGAACGTAATATAAGCACTTTGGATAGATGTTTGAAACCTCCTTCTTCTTTCCGTATTTTTCTCTCTCCTCCTTCAGACCTAGACCGGTGCGCCATGGTTTCCTGCCCATCGGGCTGGCAGTGCCAGGACGAAGGCGATCATTTCATCTGCCTGGGTAATCTCTCAACATTCTTAAGTTGAACTTATACTTCCGTAAGAAGCGTAAAACCTCTTGTCAATAGTTTAGCAAGGACGTGGAATAGATGAAATGTAAACGTAGAAGATGGAATCACTCATATTGACTATGTACCATGTGTAAACTTGTTCTTAAGAGCAGCTGTCTGTAAAAACCAAGCAAAATGAGGAAAAAGTGGCCAAGTTCAAAAAATGAAATTTTCTTAGATTTTGTGTGGTGGTAGGGTCTTGGCCCAAACCTACAAAAATGGGAAAGTTTTTGGTCGGAGGTTACCAGTTGCCATGGTAACGGCCATTTTTCAAAATGGCGGATTTTCGCCTTGTGAAGGCCTCTCTCTCGCTCAAAATGGACCATCTTTGGCCTACTGTAACTCGCACAAATGAATAGAAATGTTGCTGCCCCTAACATATTATATTATTCATATCTTAACAACAAAAACCATGTTAAATGTTGCTCGAAATGTTTTTGCAGTGAGATGCAACAAACGTTTAAAGATGACCTGTTTTTGTGAAATTTCAAAATTGACAAAACGCCATTTTTTGACGTTTTTAGCAAGCAATACCTCCTTAAAGGGCACTTCAAATTTGTTGATTTTTGACACAGCTCTAGTTCAGACCTTTATAAATATCATATTAAAAAAGAAGTCTGGGTTCTCAATGGGGCGGGCCACAGTGACCCGGAGACTAAGCCATTGTTTCCATTGTAGCAGAATTTCAACTACAGAATTGAAGGTGAAATAAACATGTGCAACTTGGTGATTGAGATAAGAATGACTTTTCTTGAACTTTTCTATGGTGCAAGAAACCTGCCTGGCACTTAGAAAAGTATTTTGCAACAGTTGACTGTTGGTTGCCATGGCAACGGCCATCTTTGTTGTTAATGATGGATTTTCACATGGTTGTATAAGGAAAACATCCCTATAGCTACCTGCTGATTGCACTAGAGATATGGACATAACTTTTATATTTCCATATAGCATGGTTTCCAACGTTTCATAGATCAAAAGTTCAAGATCAAGCATTAAGATTTAGAGGGTGTAATAGCTATAGGGGGTTATCAGAACCAATGAAATCAGAATTTTCATCTTGCTAAATTTTAGTCATTTTTAAGGGGCTTCCATCATTGGCAATGTTGATGAATGGTTTTACCAGAGAAACATTGAGTCAACAACTAACATTGTTTTATTGGGACACGTATATCAGGAGCCATGACTTAAGGGTCTTTATGTGTATTTTTCGTTTTTTGGGACTGATACGAAATATTAGTGAGGTAATCACGTCTCACTACGGTGTGAGCTATGGCCATCTTAGTGTCGCTGTGTGAAAACCACGGATAGATGCCATGAAATGCTTTCAACAATTAAAATGTTAATTAGGGCACTACATGGGGTTTATAGGGAAACTTGGTATGGAATAAAGCTGTTTTACACATTCTTGATATTTGTTCTCTAAGACATCAATCAGTAAGTTACTTACTCAATCATTTTGTGTATTCACTATGTGGTACATAAAGACAAAGGGTCCGCATGCATTGGGGTTATCAGGACTCCACATACCAGGGGTATAGAGGGCGCAGAAGGCGCATTGCGGAACACTTCTGTTTACCTCTTCCTATGTTAAGATTGACCTCCAACGTACATCCACTGGAGAATATTGTAGACACATTTTAGTTTAATCTTTGGATAGTTTTCCCGAATTCTCCGTAGATGAATACTTTCTGTATCTGTGCTAATTTTGACCTACAACTTGTAACTGTAGGTCAACCTATAGCTGAAATAGGATTTTAGGCTTTTCTTAAATCAGTGGCTTTTAGTTTCTAAAATAGTAAAAAAATTGTATATTGTTGATACGATACATGTAAAAAATTCTGAAGGCACTAATCACTGAGGTACTCGGATATCTGATATACAGTTTTTTTTTGTTTCGCCAGGCCGTGTCCCTCGAATTCATGGTGACAGAATGCATAAAAAAGTATGCAGTATATATAGAATAATTCTATAGAAAGAAATCTTAACTTTATTAGCATAAATAGTCAAATCAAAGTATAGTCCCTGACAAAAATACAACGCCCCTCTTAAGCTCAGTTCATTAACTTTGTTTTAGTGAGCTATTGGTTAAAAGTACTACTTCGTCTTCAATTTTATGATGGTCTACCCATTATAATTTTCAAATTGTATAAACAATCTTAAAAGCAACTGTCTTCGTATCTGGATGTATCATATCAGATGCATAGCGTCCTACTACTCCCCTTTTTTGTCAGTGGGTGTTGCAGAAGGTCAAATACTTTACTGTGCGCATAGCTATGACATTTACCTTGTGAATATCCGTCATTAAGTATGGCCGTTTCACATTTATATAATAATATAAATGTAAGGAAATAATGATATGTAATCATATACTTAAAAAATATTGTTTGGAGGCAAATTAGATTTAATATTTATAAGGGTATTAAGGGAAGCTATGATTATCTGTAAGTGTATGTATTGTGTGCTGCACATATACACATTGTCCCAGTTTTTATTTGGCTTTTGTTGTGACCCATGTATGTCCATATTCTGTTAGTAGTTGTATTGGTAATTCATTTTGGAAAACCAGTAAAGATAGAAAATAAAAGAATGGCCGTTGCCATGGCAACCAGCAATCAACTGTTACAAAAAAATAGAAGTGCCAGGTAGGTTCCTTGCAGCATAAAGGATTAAAAAAAATCATATTATCATCTCAATTTCCAACTTGCCAATCCTGAGTAAGAACAAATTTTGAACCAATTTTGAACCTTTGAAAGACTGTAACAATGAAGAAACCTACTTTCCTAAGTAATAGGTAGGATTCTTTGTTACATGAAAAAACGTCAGATTTCATTTTCTTCACATTATGTAACAAAGCTATGGATGTTTTCCTCCTACAACAATGTGAACATCCACCATTAAGAACAAAGATGGCCGTTGCCATGGCAACCAGCAGTCAACTGTTACATAATACTTTTCTATGTGCCATGCATTCATCAACTTTGCCCATGATGGAAGAAAAAGCCCCTTAAAAATGACTAAAATTTAGCAAGATGAAAATTCTGATTTCATTGGTTCTGATAACCCCCTAGTACACCCTCTTAATCTAAATGCTTGATCTTGAACTTTTGGTCTATGAAACGTTGGAAACCATGCTATATGGAAATATAAAAGTTATGTCCATATCTCTAGTGCAATCAGCAGGTAGCTTTAGGGATGTTTCCTTATACAACCATGTGAAAATCCATCATTAACAACAAAGATGACCGTTGCCATAGCAACCAACAGTCAACTGTTGCAAAATACTTTTCTAAGTGCCAGGCAGGTTTCTTGCACCATAAAAAAGTTCAAGAAAAGTCATTCTTATCTCAATCACCAAGTTGCACATGTTTATTTCACCTTCAATTCTGTAGTTGAAATTCTGCTACAATGGAAACAATGGCTTGGTCTCCGGGTCACTGTGGCCCGCCCCATTGAGAACCCAGACTTCTTTTTTAATATGATATTTATAAAGGTCTGAACTAGAGCTGTGTCAAAAATCAACAAATTTGAAGTGCCCTTTAAGGAGGTATTGCTTGCTAAAAACGTCAAAAATCTTTAAACGTTTGTTGCATCTCACTGCAAAAACATTTTGAGCAACATTTAACATGGTTTTTGTTGTTAAGATATGAATAATATAATATGTTAGGGGCAGCAACATTTCTATTCATTTGTGCGAGTTACAGTAGGCCAAAGATGGTCCATTTTGAGCGAGAGAGAGGCCTTCACAAGGCGAAAATCCGCCATTTTGAAAAATGGCCGTTACCATGGCAACTGGTAACCTCCGACCAAAAACTTTCCCATTTTTGTAGGTTTGGGCCAAGACCCTACCACCACACAAAATCTAAGAAAATTTCATTTTTTTAACTTGGCCACCTTATGCTTGGTTTTTACAGACAGCTGCTCTTAAATACAGATTTGTAAAGTTAATAGTAGATCGTGAATGAGCTGCTGAATATTGATATACATTACATTATAGGCATTGCGGATATTCTATTTCAATCATATATTAACCATTGACAGCATACTATGGATAAAAAAAATGCATAATAATGATCCATTGTGTGTCCTCACACACTAGGGAAAGATAACATCATTCTGTCAAACAAAGTCTCGTAATTCTACAATTGATATAAATAGTTTCTTTCCCTGCAGCAGGGAGCACATGGGACTACGAACGATATGTGTGCAGCAGCGCCTCCTGTCCCAGCGGCATGCACTGCAAGAAAGAGGGCCAGGCATATTTCTCTTGCAGAACCATGTAACTTGAAGGGCATAAGACACCAAAATACAACATTTTCTTATTATCTGAAATAAGAATAGCATCATTGAAGGAATATAAACGGTTAAAACGAATACACACCCTTCTGATGTTATCTAACATCGAACCATCAGAAACCACACTTCCATGGATCGAGCTGTTTATTCTTATCTGATCTTGTCACCAGGTGATTACATTAATCAGTGGCTTATACCTGCTCATGACGTCACAATGAACACGGCAACCGTTTCGGAACCTTACACAACGGCTTGCAAAAAACATTATTTCATGAGCAAACAGTGCATAATTATAGTGATAACATTTAATTGAATGACATAACAATATCTATTCCGTTTTCTTGTAAAAATAACGTTCTTTCCGAGCCATTGTGCAAAGTTCCAAATCGGCTGCCATGTTCTCGTGACGTCATGAGCAGGTAAGTCACTGATTAATGTAATTACCTTATTTTTGACAAACATTTAAGCATTACACACAACATTAAAAAAAAAAGATTGCTCTGGGGAGCTTTCGAGACGAATTACCTGGTTGGAAGAATCAAAAGCTGGAGGTATGATGTTTTCATGGTTCGATGTTCAATAACATCCGACGTGTGAATATGTTGTGAAAATTTTTATGTAATTAAACAATAGTATTTTGTTTTATGTAATTTCAGGAAATTCTTAATGTTGATGGCATTGGTGTCTTCTGCCCTTTAAAAAAAGTATCAGATATAAAGATTAATGATAACATAAACAGGTCTAAAAATGTAAACCCTGTCTTGACATCATCAACGGTAGTTTTATATATTCAATCACACAGCAGCTGTGCATCGCGGTGTGATTGGCATTGAGTAAAATCTAAAGTTGTACTTGTTCTGATGTGAATCAATTCATGCATGGGGAAACACATTAGAATGATTAATGACTAGGCGTTTCTTTTATTCTGTATCTGTATCTGTATCTATATAGCCGGTATAACCGCCATCAGGCGTAACACACCAGCTTCGCAGGCACGCGGCGCGGCAGCAGCTGGTCATATTACACCGAACGGTCTGTTACACCTAGTCTTTGCATATCTGACTGCAACCGTTCTTTAAAGCTACTTAGTGATGAAGCTCCCACAGTACTTGATGACAACGAGTTCCATTCTACTATGGTTCTCGGGAAATACGAATTTTTGAACACGTCAATCCTTGGCTGATAACTCTGGTACTTAAAAGCATGACTTTGAACCCAGAAGTCACCTCTACAGATATAACCTGCCATAGGAAATATGTGTGTTGTGATCTACAAACCAGGTCATTGGAAGCGTTTTCGGTTCGACACTTCCCTACGCGGACCATAACACTAGTCTCCAAGCAGACCCAACGGATTGCAAAGACCGTATCCAACTGGAAGAATGAGCTTTTATAGCTTGGGTTGCAAAAGCACTTCTTTCTGGCAGTTGGATACGGTCTTCGCAACCCATAGATCTGCTTGGAGATCACATAACATAACAACTTTCAAAAAACAGACGTGAGCCAGCTGGACCCTGCATCTGCTATTAGAATCATAGTGGAAAGTAGCCAGTTAGAGGTAGCAGACCACAGTTTCCGGCTTATGGGGATTTCTATAGTTAAGGGCCCGAAGGTGACTAGCTTCGACACGGTAAAAATTATAGCGCGGTGCACTTGAGAAATACGAGAAAGGAATATGTTTGAGTTTAACCCTCATCCGACCGACACATTTTTGCGACGAATCTGGCCGTATGGGGTCCAAACGGACCCCATTTTGCTTTGCCCCTAAATATATTTCTGGTGGATCTTATTGTAGTTATTGTGCATATCCTGTTTCAATAATCTATGGAGAATATTTTGACAAGTTTTGGTGTTGATGATTAATGCTAATTATCATAATTTATGCAGAAAATGAAGAGAACCCGCATTTTCCTTTAGCCCTATGTAGACTGGGGGGGGCTAAAAGTGCCCGCGCCAACTTTGACATCGTATAACTGCCAAACGACGTATCCTAGGACTACAAAACTTGGTGACTTTTCCTCAAATTTAGCTGGCAACAATTCCATGATAATCGTTCAAGTTTGTCATTTTTCCTGTTGCCATGGCAACGGGTTTCTGACAGGCATTTTATACAAAAAGTCACTATTTTTTTTAAAACAATGATATTTCTCAGGTTTTCTTGCTCAATCACACTAGTTTTCGAACATTTATAACATGAGATGTAATTAGATGTAACTTTCATGATTTATAATTCATAATTTATGCTAATTTGATGACGTAATTGCTCATAATCCAAGATGGCGGACAAGATGATTATTTTATGTATAAACAGGCTTTTTGCCTTCAAATTCGTCACTACCTGGTATTTTCTTAACCAGAAACATTCAGATTGACGTTTCCAGTCTCTTTCTTTTGTGAATGGGGGTAATAAATGGAAATAATATATTTTAAAAATTTCAAAATGGCCGATCCAAGATGGCGGATCCCAGGGATCGTTAACAACACATGACGTCATTCTGTGGCGTCATTTTGACGTCAACATAATTGCCATTGACGTCGTATGCCTTGGTATACTTTAAAATCAATAATACACTCTAATTTGTTGAATACCTTTCGATATTACGGGACTTTCCTATTTAGCCTTTTAAATCACATCGATGACGTCATAATTACGTCATATTACGTCATAACGTCACCAAATTTACAGAAATTATAAAACTTTACGTGAACATCACTCCCTGCAAATGTGGTGAGGATACATTATACGGTTTGGAAGTTATGAGGAATTTCTTTCAAATTACGTAACAAACAATGCGAAATTATCTGGGGTCCGTTTGGACCCCAGCGGACAACACGCACACTTTAGAGTATAACTTCCGCAAAAATCGGCCAATCCGGGTAAAAATTCTTCAGGAGTTGTGAAACATGTACATGAACAAACTCATGGAAGGATTTTTTTCTCCGACTAAAAATGTTGATATGGCACACATTAAAACCCGCCTGGGGTCCAAACGGACCCCATACGGTCGGATGAGGGTTAAGGTACAACCTACAAATAACTAGAAATACACAAAATACTGTAGGCCGGTATCGGCACGTCACGCACAGTTTGAAACAGTGCTCTGCGAGAGGTCACTGAACTGCAGCCGACTGACCCCGTGAGGCGGTTGCACAAGGTGGCGCATTTATACACAAAGCAGAAGAAAGACCCACTATCCAAATCCTACAGTCTACAAGCCGACATATTTCTACACCACACAGCATAGTTTACACATCACCCCGACCAATCGAACCACGTGAATCGCATTGAAACACAGATTCGTATCAGCCATTTCCCGACAAATCGCTTTCTAACTTGCGTTAACGACTACATCTGACCAAACAAACTCGCCAGTGAGATGGTGGAAGGTGTCAGCTTCCAAAAGACGTTTTCAGATTGACAATTTTGGCACTTAGGAAGTCATTGAATCCGCCCGCGATTTAACGTCTAGTTTCTACTACTTTTCTCTAAACGTTAAATCGCGGGCGAATTCAATCACTTCCAAAATGCAAAAATTATCAATCTGAAAACGTCTTTTGGAAGCTGACAGCTTCCACCGTCACACGGTTTGTTTGGTCAGATGTAGTCGTTAACGCAAGTTAGAAAGCGATTTGTCGGGAAATGGCTGATACGAATCGGAGTTTCAATGCGATTCACGTGGTTCGATTGGTCGGTGTGCACATGGATGCCTCTCACATGCAGCGTTCTACCCAGTCTTCAAGAGTTTGGGCCGCACTATTTTCTATACCCGCGTCATAAAAACTGTGTTCTGCGACCTCGAAGAGCAGTCACCGACAATGCAGACAGTCCCATGAGGTCTTTATTGAATGAATGAATGAACTTTATTGCTCGACAATTGTACATATTCATGTCTCTACTCGTCTATATCCGTGACCTCCTCGGAGGTCACTGAAAGAGTCTATATACACCAGGAAGGGGGGGGGGGCGAAACCTCTACATAAGGGCCACCTGGCCATTAATATGTGACAACCTTTACACAAGGACCAGCTGGCCATTGACATACAGTCAAACCTGTACTAGTGACAACTTCTTCATAAGTTTAATCTTTTTCACATTAAAAAACTAAAAAAAAAAACCACAGCATCTATACCGTACCGTGCTCCGTACGCTCCTTCGCCGGTCGCCTCGGCATGGCTGCCCCGTCATGGTTATGAGCATGTCCACCGGCTTAATAGCCACTTACCATTTAGGTAACGCCTGTCCAGTTTAATGAAAATTACAATTAAAACAGTAATGACAACATCAAGACCGTACCTTGCTCCGTACGCTCCTTCGCCGGTCGCCTCGGCATGGCTGCCCCTCAGGGTTGTGAGCATGTCCGCCGGCTTAATAGCCACTTACCAGTTAGGTGAGGCCTGTCCAGTTTAATGAAAATTAAAAAAAAAAAAAAAACAGAAATGGCAACATCAAGACCGTACCTTGCTCCGTACGCTCCCTGGCCGGTCGCCTCAGCATGGCTGCCCCGTCAGGGTTGTGAGCACGTCGGTCGGCTTAATAGCCACTTACCAGTTAGGTAACGCCTGTCCAGTTTAATAAAAAAAACCCACAGAAATGACAACATCAAGACCGTACCTTGCACCGTACGCTCCTTCGCCGGTCGCCTCGGCATGGCTGCCCCGTCAGGGTTGTGATGTCCGTCGGCAGACACCAGTCACGCGGCAGAGGCACAGCGGCACGATCTCTACTCTCTGGCAGGCGGGATGCGTTCTGACGAAACTTGAGAAAATCGCTCTGCCCGAAACCAGGCCCGTTTCCCTTTACTTTAAAAATAAGCTGAATGGATATTCCTGTCTTCCAGGAGGCGTGACACAATGTCGATCGCGGGAGGACATTGTTGTCCGATCTTCCGATTTGTATAAAGGTTGCAAATTTTATTCTGATTTTTTACGCCCACTGTGTTTTACATCTCGAACTGCCTCGACGAGTAAAAGGGCATCAAGTAGACACCCACTCACAGGTAAATATTTCCGTGTTTTCGCTCTCTAGGCAACAGACTAATGTGTCTGTGGCCGGGGATTGGGAACGACGGTCGTGAGTTCCGTCCAAATGGCACTTCTGTCAGGGGGGCCAAGATGGCGGCAGCAGGGCGGCCCATCTATGGGTACAGTACAGTTTCACCTCAGCTTTTGCCCGCCCGTGCTTCTACAACCAGTACGTGATCATGAACATATTTGAACGTCTGGTCTTGAATTTTTTGGGGGTTAAAGACAGTTTGGTGCATTCTAACCTATGCTTTACCATGTATAACATCATGTAACTTTAAAAGAAAAGCCCACAAAATTTTTTCGCAATCCTCTACTCGATGTATTGTACTACACGACGTAGATGTATAAAAGTCATACACGAAACTACCAAAGCTGGGTAACTGTGGTAAAATACAAACGACTGAGAGATTAAAATCAATACACATGATAATGATAATCTTGTGCTAAACGGAATAAAACATAAAAAAATGTAGATAAACAACTATATGGAAATACGATGCTACAAAATGCTTCATTTATGGTGAACCATATATTATAGATTAAAGGTAAGTAATTCTATGTAACTTGATAACATTTATGAAAAAGCTTCTTCAGCATTTTAAAGTAACGGCTACTCTCGGAACCTCATTTGTTAATCATCAACTTTTATTTTTTATTTATTTTTTTATTATTAAACAACACAAATAACAAATACAGACAAGATGGCAACGAACTCAAGTTAATACAACTTATATTAACGCGCCATCAGACAAGAAAGGATCCGAATATAATTTATATAGTTATATACTAATATACACAAAAGTTAACAAACAAATAAATGAAAGCATTCAATACATATAGTTAATATGTTTCGTTTCCCAGTAAGCGCAAATCCCTCCCCAACTAGATATGACTGATAGGACACGAATAACATGTACTAATTTCAATGTGAAAACCGCTTCGTCAGTATAATATATTCTTGAGTTGAAATCATGATGTTACAGTTTGAACTGGGGGAGCAAAGAGAGGAACCGTAGATTAAGGGATGTTTGATAGCATCGTCCGAAAGTGATCGGGTGTCGAAAATGTGTCCTGCAATTTTTTTGTGCTTTGTCATCTTTTCCCTACCCCTGAAAGCTTTTTAAGAAAATACGGCGAGCAAAATCTTACATCAGTGCGTCGGTAGTGTTCTGCTGCAGTATTAGTATGCTATAAAATTCGCCACATTACGTGCTAATTCTAACTTTTGTACAGTAACGAAAAGTGTATTAGAATTGACTTAAGGTTAATTACCTCGATCGAATAAAGTCAACAAGAATCAATAAGTTTTAGTATATCAAACTGTAAATCAAATGCACATGGAAAAGTCCAACAATTTGTGCCGGAGATTACAGTATCTCTTTTTTTTCTTTTCAGAAAAATGTTTTACCTCTCACTTTTATCATCATGTTGTATGGTACTGAATTCTACATGGAGTGTTGGCTACATTTTGTCTACGTATCCTTAGTTCTTCATGGATCACCATAAATGCTGGTAATTGCTCTATAAAGATTAGGTCTTGTTGTAACTTTCTACTGGCAACTCTCATAGATGGGCGAAGAAACAGCAGATGCTGATTTCTAATTCTCGTTCCCATAGATTCGCCGAGAGGCATCAGATGCTGATTTCTCGTTCCCATAGAAAGCCGAGACACAGCAGATACTGACTACTCATTGTCGTTCCCGTAGATGGGCCGAGACACCGCAGATGCTGACTTCTCGTTCCAATAGATGGGTCGAGACACAGCAGATGCTGACTTCTCGTTCCCATAGATGGGCAGAGACACATCAGATGCTGACTTCTTGTCCCCATAGATGGGCCGAGACACAGCAGATGTTGACTTCTCGTTCCCATAGTTGGGCCGAGACACAGCAGATGCTGACTTCTCATTCTCGTTCCCGGAGATGGGACGAGAAGAAGCAGATGTTGACTTCTCGGTCCCATAGATGGGCCGAGACGCAGCAGATGCTGATTTCTCGTTCTCATTCATGTGCTTAGTAACATCAGATGCGGTTTTATCTTTTTCGTTGTTATAAATTACTTTAGTAGCAGTAGCTTGCTTTCTTCTATCGTCAAAAATGGACTGAGAAGGGGACGACACTGCTCTATCATTGCCACTCCCGTAAGAAGGGATGTTTCTCTCAACAACAGGGATGGCAACCTCGTCATCAATTTCGCACATGTCAAAATGTTGCCTAGAAAATGAACCGACAGAAACCCCTACCTCACTGTCATTTTCATGCACACTTGTGTCTTGGTCAGCCACAAAATCAACAAATATTGCTGGCCTGCCACCATTATCATGAATCTTAATGTCCTGCCCTGCTACTGAATCAGCAGAATTTGCTACCTCATCATCATTCTCATACATGTTAATGTCCTGCCCTGCTACTGAATCAGTGGAATTTGCTACCTCATCATCATTCTCATACACGTTAATGTCTTGCCCTGCTACTGAATTAGTAGAATTTGCTACCTCATCATCATTCTCATACACGTTAGTGTCTTGCCCTGCTACTGAATTAGTAGAATTTGCTACCTCATCATCATTCTCATACACGTTAATGTCTTGCCCTGCTACTGAATTAGTAGAATTTGCTACCTCATCATCATTCTCATACATGTTAATCTCTTGCCCTGCTATTAAATCAGTAGAATTTGCTACCTCATCATCATTATCATACATGTTAATGTCCTGCCCTGCTACTGAATCAGTGGAATTTGCTACCTCATCATCATTCTCATACATGTTAATGTCCTGCCCTGCTACTGAATCAGTGGAATTTGCTACCTCATCATCATTCTCATACACGTTAATGTCTTGCCCTGCTACTGAATTAGTAGAATTTGCTACCTCATCATCATTCTCATACACGTTAATGTCTTGCCCTGCTACTGAATCAGCAGAATGTGCTACCTCATCACCATTCTCATTCATGCTAAAGTCCTGTTCTTGTGCATGATTCACAGCTATCGCCGTGGTGTCTGCATTGTACCGAGCGTTTACAACTACCACGGGATATTTTTTACTCTTACACCAGTAGACAGCACCACAGATTAGCAGTAATCCGACAAATATAGCAATTGCCAGGGGCAGCGATGATTGGAGAGCATCACCGTTTTTGCTGCTAGTTGAAAAGGGTGTTGACAAAGCTGCAGCTGATGTGGCAAATTTTGGGTTAGAAGCTGTCGGTGAGTGGAAACTAACCGACAACGTAGTGGACACGGAGCCAGCAGGATTTGCTGCAGTGCAGACGTACAGACCAGCATCTGTCCCAGTAACTTTTTGCACGATAATGGTGCCGTTCACGTCCACAGTCGCTCTCCCACCTGACTCAGCAGTAGCGTTCAGGCCAGATGGGAGGGTGACTGTGATGTCTGGCGTTGGGGTTCCTGAAGCTTCACATACCAAGTGCAGCATATCCCCTTTTAGGACTGTGTTGTTTCCAACCATTTCAAACTTCAACATGTCTGGGCCTTTGCATATAAGATCTTCAGGAAGTAGAGATGTAAGCTTCTTGTTTAGGAAATCGCTAGGCTCTGTACATGTTATTTGGGAGCCCAAATCAGTATCTCCGGTCATTTGCTGCCGGAAGGGAACCATCCTGCAGTCGCAGTGCCACGGGTTGTATTTAATGTTAACATGGCTAATAGACGAGATCTCATTATATGCTGGCGGGATCTGCAATTGATTGATTTGAAGGTAAAGCCCCGCTAGATTTGGCAGATTTAAGAATGTTCCGGGGGGAATTGTGGTTATCTGGTTCCCACTTCCGGGGGGAATTGTGGTTATCTGGTTCCCACTTAGGTGCAACGTCGTCAGCTGAGATAGATTAATAAATGTACCGGGTGAAATGGTAGTTATCTGGTTCCCATATAGCCACAATTCCTTCAGCTGAGATAAATTAGAGAATGTACCGGGTGGAATGGAAGTTATCTGGTTCCCATGTAGGTACAATTCCTTCAGCTGAGATAAATTAGAGAATGTTCCGAGTGGAATGGTAGTTATCTGGTTCCCAATTAGGTCCAATATCTCCAGCTGAGATAGACTAGTCAATGTTCCGGGTGGAATGGTAGTTATCTGGTTCCGACTTAGGTCCAATTCCCCCAGCTGAGATAAATTAGAGAATGTACCGGGTGGAATGAAAGTTATCTGGTTAGCATCTAGGTACAATTTCTTCAGCTGAGATAAATCAGAGAATGTTTCGGTTAGAATGGAAGTTATCTGGTTAGCATCTAGGTACAATTTCTTCAGCTGAGATAAATCAGAGAATGTTTCGGGTGGAATGGAAGTTATCTGGTTATCTTGTAGGTACAATTCCCCCAGCTGTGATAAATTAGAGAATGTCTCGGGTGAAATGGTAATTATCTGGTTCCCAGTTAGGTCCAATATCTCCAGCTGAGATAGACTAGTCAATGCTCCGGGTGGAATGGTAGTTATCTGGTTCTGACTTAGGTCCAATTCCCCCAGCTGAGATAGATTTGCCAATGTTCCGGGTGGAATAGTAGTTATCTGGTTATCACTTAGGTACAAGATCTTGACATTTTCTGGCAAATCTTGCGGCACCCTACTGAGGCCTTTATTATTGCAGTTAACCGAGGAACCGTCGATGCGGCAGTTTGTGACCATCTGAGCGGGTCTAATGTCTTTTAAGATGAGGAGAAGAACCAGAAGCCTCTTCATCGCCTTTCTCTGAAAACGGAAAGTAGTGTGCACAAAGTTGAGAATCATTTTATCGTCTAGATATAAGTTGTTTTAAATTTCTTTCAGATTTTACAATGTCTTTAGATTTGACAGCTCTCACATTGCAACGATAGGGAAAAACAGAAATGTTGCTTTGTTATCAAAAGTTATATCTCCAACGAGGAAGTGCGCAGGAGAACGGGTCAACCTTGAGCATGAATAAGGTGGCTGGGTCACGTTGCAACAATGCCAAGAACACGCCTCCCGCGGATGGCATTAAACTGGGTAACACAAGGGAAAAGAAGGAGGGGAGGACAACACATCACATGGGAGAGAACAGTCATGACAGACTTGGAGGAGCTGGGCATCACTTGGGAGGGAGTACGAAGAGAGGCGCTGGACAGAGGAAGATGGAATGCAGTGGTGGCCCGCATCGTCAAACGATGAACTGCGGCGATGATGATGATGATGAAATGTTATATCAAAACTTACGAAATCCCCGCCTGATGTATAAGGATATCAGAGACTTATGCACGATATCCTATATTGTTTAGTAAGTAGGATTTTAAGATTAATTTTGCATCTCCATTTTGTAGTTTATACTTGACCGCACAACAGTTTCTGTACTTTTTGTTCTTTCAATAAAGCGATTACTTCCTTTAGATCTGTCCTTTTACCAACTATGCTTACATCTAGGTTTTTTCATCACATTTGAACTGCATCTGGTTTATACTCTTGAATTTGCCTTTGAACTGGAAGTTTTGTCTTCTCCAAACTTACCTTCAATGTGTACATAATGCTCAAACCACGTGTTTTGGTTCTGCAGACACTATTTTCTTGAGCCCAAACTTCTTGATTGTATTGCAAACTTGACATTCAATTTGGTCTAGGCATTAGTGGTATTGTGCAACAGCGTTATTCCAATAACCCTCTCTCATTTTTTTTCCAGGTAATTTTTGGTTTGCCTTAATTTACAGCCGAAAGTTTCTCTATTCGGCCATCAGGGCCGCTTTTCATAGAGGTCGAGTTGGGAGGTGTGGTCAAGGGGTCATTTGAAGATATAACAACTTCTTGGTCAACAATGACTCAAAATGATATCAATAGTACAAAGAATAGATAGATAATAAATGAATTAGAGAAACACATAAATATTCATCAAGTCGTTAGGTCCATAATCGTTCAATAAGGGCCAGTTACAGTGACAATAGTCTTTAAAGGTTGTAAGAGAAGATGCTGGTCTAATGCTCTTTGGTAGTGAGTTCCAGTCAAGCGAACCTGCGTGGTTTTAGACCTCCTGTATAATTCTCTCAAGTGCATGGGTACCACTAGGAGTTCATATAAATGTTCGTTGACCGAATAAACTCTAAAGAGATAAAGTTTGATAATAGCCCTCGGACGCAACATATTACATCGCAAACAACTTTTTGCAAAACTTCAACGTGAAATAATGTTAAGGACCCTTGAGTCGTGTGTATTTCTGCGAATACCCTAGTGGTAATTTATAAGTAAATACCTTAGCGGTAATTTATGGGAATGTCACGCATGTGTAACTTGGTTAAATGTGTGCACCACTACGTATAGATTATCTCGTTAAGTAATTAGCAGTCTTCCTAGGGAATATTAGTATGTATTATAGTATACTGCAATTCAGCCTGAGGGCAACTATGGTATATTCTGAAGTGTTTTAAGTAAGTACCTAATTAACCAGTTCATCATCATATAGATAAGCAAAGAAATGTAGAAGTCATCTGCATAGCTTAAAGGCAAGGACATTCAAACATACAATGCATATAATTTTGTAGAGAAGATCATCGTCGCGACCGTGCTCGTGATCTCTTGCTCGAGAGCGAGCGGCGCGACTCGATTGATAGTAAAACCGACCCTCAGCCAGACGTAGCCCCGGGACAGCGCGTCGCCGGAACGTAAGCAAGAACTTGCGTTTAAGGTCGTGTTCGCGTATTTAAGGTTAATATCTCGCATATAGGTTCATTTAGTTGTGTCCAAAGACATATCTTATGCAACGGCTGTTACTTCTATGCAACGTTGACCAAAGAGAACAAAAGAGATTTGGCAGGTATAATAGGTTTGAATAGCAGGCTAATTGCCGTATACGCATTACGTTCTGGCGACGTGCTCCCCGGGACGGACCCGGGGCCGCAGAGTGCGTTCGAAGAGTCGATGATCGATGTGTCCTGAAATTCACATTACTTCTCGCAGCTGGCTGCGTTCTTCATCTTCACACGAGCCGAGTGATCCACCGCTAAGAGTTGTCGTTTTTGTTTGATTTCGCATCGAAAGCTTGTCTCTGCCTCTCGGCATCGTCGTTTAAGAAGAGTGGGATTCACAAGCTCTGCCGGGGAGATCGTCTCCACCGGGAGCTGCAGAAAACTGTCATTAAGGGGACGAAGCTCTCCTCGATCGCCGTAAAAAGCCACCAGCTTCGACTAACCCCCAATCGCGAGCCTCGGCTGCCACGCTCGACAAAGCAGGCAGTGCGACGCGATAAAAGTGCACACCACATGGACTTAGTTCATGAACGGTCACCACACACACTTACTTCGGAGGCTTTTGATCGATCGCCGTGACGCTATTTGCAGCCTCTAAGTATAACTACCACACAATCTTGGTTCATAAGAAGTCAAACCCAGCTTGTTCAGATATAGCCAACAATTGTATTTAGTACCAGTAGCCTATTGTTACAACAAAGTCAGACACAGTTTACTGACGCATGTATGTTTTTCCCTATGTCTTTACCATGTATTTGCAATTAGCCCACGGGCATGAACTTGTAATAAACTTCTATTAATTATCATAAACAGCCACCACACACATGTATTTCAATGGCTTCAGTGACAAGAAGGGTGCGCCCCCGGGTTGAACGTTGGCAAAGGAGCGGAAGGGATGGGGGTCGCTCCGTGAAGCGGGACCCGCTGCGCTCTCTTTAACCCTCAAACCACCGTAGCTTTTTTACGACTAATCTTACCGTATGGGGTCAAAACTGACCCCACAATGTTTTCTACAAATATAGCTTTATTGGTGACTATTTTTGTGGTTTGTATATATGTATAGTTTGATTAATCTATAAGGGACAGTTTGACATGATTAGGTGTGAATGATTTCTGCTCATTATCATAATTTATGCAAAAATAGTGAACATCGTCTTTTGCAACTAACGCTATTCAGACAAGCGGGCTCTTTTGAGGCCTGCGCCAACACTTAATGTCATATAGCATCTGAATGTCTTACACTAGAACAACCAAACTTGGTCACCTTTGCTAAAATTTCGTTGGCAACAATCTTAATTTCATGAAATATCTAATCAATGTTTTCATGTTGCTATGGCAACCGGTTTCTTTATATTTGGAAAAAGTCGCTAATTTTGGCTTTTACAATGTAATTCAAGGGCTGTCTTTTTAAACTGCACTCGTTTTCTAACATCGATACCAACCAATTTAATTCACTATCACTTTTATGATTTAATATCATAATATATGCATATTTGATTACGTCATCGGTCAAAATCTAAGATCGCGGATGATATAACTAGATTAGCTTTAACCGGCTATTTCTACCTCAAATTTCATCATTACCATGTTTATTCAAACAGAAACAATCTTAATATAAAAGTTTTGGTCCATTTTTATTGTGTTATTAGGTTATATGATGAAAAAATCCGTTTAAAATAATTCAAGATGGCGGAACCAAGATGGCGGATATCGCTAGTATAACTTGATATGAATATAATTTTTTATGACGTCATTTTGACGTCGTTCTTGTTGCCATCTACAAGCAACGTTTTTGGATATATTATGATTTATCATACATAAATTCTATTTGAGTTTTATCGTGTACCTTTGAATTATATGGAAATACCCAATTTGTTGGTTTTCGTCAATAAAATCACATAAATGACGTCATAATACGTCGCAACGTCGTCAATCTATACGTTCATTTTAGAAAAATGTTTTTTTCACGTTTCCATGAAATTATATTTTGTAACTATGATCATAATAACCCTTATCATACATGTTACTAGATGACAAGTATCAAACAATAGGGAATATGAGTGCAGATTTTGCTGGGGTCAGTTTTGACCCCACTGGACAAGGCGTGCACTTTCTAGGATAACTTAATCAACAATGAGCCAATCTCGGTAAAAACTTGTGAGAAGTTATAAGACATAGATACAAACAAACTCATAGAAGGAATTTTGTTTTCGACTCGAAATGTCAAAATGGCACATCTTGATATACGTCTGGGGTCAGTTTTGACCCCATACGGTGGTTTGAGGGTTAATATCTCTCCGGCAGGCCGGTCTGGCAAAAAACAGGGCCCGCCCTTCTCTTGAAGACATCGGGGAGTGGACCAGCCGGTAGAGACCGCCGGTGGCTGGCCGGCGGCACCGAGAGCAGTCCTCCCCTCTGCCATAGGAGGCCCTGCTTAAGGAGCCGAGGCTTAAGGACAGGTCACCGCAAAACTGATTGCATCGAGTCAGAGACCGCAACGCCGCGCCGGGGTGCCGGGGAGGAGCCGTCGCGCTTACGGCCTGCCGTGAGACTAAACTTGACCCCATTCCGCACAAACCCACGACGCGACGCCCCTCCGCCGGGTGGACCTTGGGGCGGCTCGCTACTTGAACAGGGTAAGGAACGACGGGCGCGCACTTAGGCGCCCGACCAACGTTCGAAGGGGGCTGCCGGTTCTCGCCGCCGAGCGGGTCAGCATGAACACTCCTGACTCTCCGCCCGCGCTCGTACACGAGCGATTGACGTGAGCGCAGCGCAAGAGAACTATCTTGTCGAGACGGCAGGGAAGAGAGGCTCGGAGCGGGAGGCCACGGGCACTAGAGCCCGCTCCTTGCCACGACTGCAAAGTCGACGGGCGTGTTCGCCTGCTTCGTTTCGGTAATGATCCTTCCGCAGGTTCACCTACGGAAACCTTGTTACGACTTTTACTTCCTCTAAATGGTCAAGTTTCGGCTTCTCGGCGCTCCTCCAGTTAAGCCGCAGGCCGTCAATTCCTTTAAGTTCCAGCTCTGCAACCATACTTCCCCCGGAACCCGAAAACTCAGGTTTCCCGGGAGCTGCCCATCGGGTCATCGAAGTAACGCCGGCGGATCGCTGGTTGGCATCGTTTATGGTTGTGACTAGGGCGGTATCTGATCGCCTTCGCGCCCACAACTTTCGTTCTCGATCAATGAAAACATTGCTGGCAAATACTTTCGCAGTGGTTCGTCTTGCGGTGATCCAAGAATTTCACCTCTCCCGCCGCAATACGAATGCTCCCGTACGTCCCTCTTGATCATTACCTCACGTTCCGAAACCCAACGAAATAGAACCGAGGTCCTATTCCATTATTCCATGCACCACTGTTCAGGCGCCAGGCCTGCTTTGAACACTCTAATTTTTTCTAAGTAAACGCTCCGGCACCCCGAGGCACTCAGTTAAGAGCACCAAGGAGAATCCGGCGGGGAGGGCCGGGACGAGCAGTGACACGCCTCGCGGCGGACCGCAAGCGCGGTCCCAAAGATCCAAATACGAGCTTTTTAACCGCAACAACTTTAATATACGCTATTGGAGCTGGAATTACCGCGGCTGCTGGCACCAGACTTGCCCTCCAATAGATCCTCGTTAAAGGATTTAAAGTGTACCCATTCCAATTAAGGGGCCTCGAAAGAGTCCCGTATTGTTATTTTTCCTCACTACCTCCCCGAGTCGGGAGTGGGTAATTTGCGCGCCTGCTGCCTTCCTTGGATGTGGTAGCCGTTTCTCAGGCTCCCTCTCCGGAACCGAACCCTGATTCCCCGTCACCCGTTGCCACCATGGCAGGCACAGGACTTAGGGCCTCTTTACATCTACGACATTTTAGAGTCGTGCGATCATCGTCGTCTAAAGAAGAATCGTCGCCGGCGACGGAAGTGGGTGATATGCTAATAAGCCTACAGCGTGCTGTTTCCTGTCCGGGAAGGAAAGTTTCTATCGTTTTCTTTGTAAATATGCATGCAGTTAGCAATGGAAACATATTTTTCTCATCCGAAACCGGTTATTCCGGCGCGACGCCCTGCTACCAGTGGCTACTTCTCTAGTATGCCCCTATTCCTCGATCCCCGGGACATCCCCGGCGGCGGCCACGAACTCGGGTTAAATCCCGTCCGTCTCTGTACCAGCCTCAATCTCTTTCTTTGTTGAGCACCGTTCTCAACGTCTCATCTGCAGGGCAACAGTTGTTGCAAAGTCAGTAAAAGCTTCATCTTTTGACGAAAACAAGCGGTTACCCCGCCATTTTGAATTTGAGCGCAAGAGTTCACTTTGAGTCACACGCGCACATCAATGGAATTCTGCGCCGCGGAGGTCCCATGATATTTCCTGACCGTGTGTCTAAAGAAAACCGTCGCCTACGACGATGATCGTACGACCTTATAACATTGTAGGTCTAAAGTGCGCCTTACGGTTGCCGCCGTGAGAAGACCGTCCCGTCAAGAATGGTCCCACACTCTCACGACCGACTCGTCCGCCAGATAGACGGACGGCCGGGTCTCGAAACACCGAGTCCGCACGGCGTGCTCGCACGTGAGTGGTTGTTTTTTTGACTAGCTCGGGAATCGACGGCGAGCAATCGCACACTCTCTCGCCAGTCGTTTTGCTACCCCGCCAGCTAGACGACCAATCCCCGAGCTTGAGGTCGACAACCGGCTTGGAAGGAGGCCGTTCCTCCGCTCATGCGTCCGAGAACAGCCGTGGCGAGGGTGTTCGGAACCAGCGCCAGGGTAAGTCCTCCGCGAAGGCTATCAACCGGGTCCTCCTCCTCCTTATGTCCTCTTTCTCGAGCGAGCGAGTGAGCGAGCGGGGACCCAACGGCGACGGCTCTCTTAAGGTAGGCTGAGCAGCCCACGACATGGTCAGACGCCTACAGGGCGCTTCTCTGAAAAAAACATTGCACGTCTGCCAAGGGGTGGTCTTCGGTGGCAACAGGCGACCGCCCCCGCCGGCCGATCCGATTCCGCCCGGCCGACCCCGTTGTGCCGCCCCCCTCCACTCTCGCTGCCCCGAGGACCACGCGACACCAGACGCATCCTGCTCGGTGGCATGGCGGCCCGGGGCTCCCTCCAGGGCTGTCAGAGTCGGGCGGGGAAGGGCGGTCACTCCTACCGCCAAAACCCGCCCGGCGCCCGGTGCCCATTTCGATGGAGCTGGCCGGCGGGGAAAGTCACCGGGCGACCCCGTCTTTTGTCGATGCCGGGGTCTCGCCTGCACTATTCCGGCCCCAACCGACCACTCCCGCACTCGCTAGCCCACTGCCGCCCCCTGTGACGGACTTTGAAAGGGCGGTAGAGCCCGACCTAGTCAGAAAACGACCACTCTCTCAATATAGCCACCTACACTTTGGTCAGACACCTGCAAGCCACGGCCGCCAGGACCGGGCGACCTCGTGTACCCACGGCCGGGGTTTGCCGTTTCCCCTCCTACCAGTTAAACGTTAAATCTTTGCTAGGTACCACCAACATCATAGTGAACGCAGATATTCAAACCAGTCTGCTCGGTATCATGTTCATTTTTCCATTGAAATTACAAATGATGCCAAATTAAAAATTAAACTAACCTGTCTTTTCTACAGGGCTGGTGTTTCCTTCTGATCGGGCTGTGTTGATGTACCGTCCGCACTGCTGGCAGCGTCTCAGCTTCGTGGAGACGGCGATACGCTGGGCAGGTACAGGTGTGGTTCGGTACAGACGTTACGCTGGGCAGGTACAGGTGTGGTTCGGTACAGACGTTACGCTGGGCAGGTACAGGTGTGGTTCGGTACAGACGTTACGCTGGGCAGGTACAGGTGTGGTTCGGGATAGACGTTACGCCAGGCAGGTACAGGTGTGGTTGGGTACAGACGTTACGCTGGGCAGGTACAGGTGTGGTTCGGTACAGACGTTACGCTGGGCAGGTACAGGTGTGGTTCGGGACAGACGTTACGCTGAGCAGGTACAGGTGTGGTTCGGGATAGACGTTACGCTGGGCAGGTACAGGTGTGGTTGGGGGCAGACGTTACGCTGGGCAGGTAAAGGTGTGGTTCGGTACAGACGTTACGCTGGGCAGGTACAGGTGTGGTTCGGGACAGACGTTACGCTGGGCAGGTACAGGTGTGGCTGGGTGCAGACGTTACGCTGGGCAGGTACAGGTGTGGCTGGGTGCAGACGTTACGCTGGGCAGGTACAGGTGTGGTTGGGTGCAGACGTTACGCTGGGCAGGTACAGGTGTGGCTCGGTACAGACGTTACGCTGAGCAGGTACAGGTGTGGTTCGGGACAGACGTTACGCTGGGCAGGTACAGGTGTGGTTCGGGATAGACGTTACGCTGGGCAGGTACAGGTGTGGTTCGGGATAGACGTTACGCTGGGCAGGTACAGGTGTGGCTCGGGACAGACGTTACGCTGGGCAGGTACAGGTGTGGCTCGGGACAGACGTTACGCTGGGCAGGTACAGGTGTGGCTCGGTACAGACGTTACGCTGGGCAGGTACAGGTGTGGCTGGGTGCAGACGTTATGCTGGGCAGGTACAGGTGTGGCTGGGTGCAGACGTTATGCTGGGCAGGTACAGGTGTGGCTGGGTGTAGACGTTACGCTGGGCAGGTACAGGTGTGGTTGGGTGCAGACGTTACGCTGGGCAGGTACAGGTGTGGTTCGGGACAGACGTTTCGCTGGGCAGGTACAGGTGTGGTTCGGTACAGATGTTACGCTGAGCAGGTACAGGTGTGGCTGGGTGCAGACGTTATGCTGGGCAGGTATAGGTGTGGCTGGGTGTAGACGTTACGCTGGGCAGGTACAGGTGTGGTTGGGTGCAGACGTTATGCTGGGCAGGTACAGGTGTGGCTCGGGACAGACGTTACGCTGGGCAGGTACAGGTGTGGCTGGGTGCAGACGTTATGCTGGGCAGGTACAGGTGTGGCTGGGTGTAGACGTTACGCTGGGCAGGTACAGGTGTGGTTGGGTGCAGACGTTACGCTGGGCAGGTACAGGTGTGGTTCGGTACAGACGTTACGCTGGGCAGGTACAGGTGTGGCTCGGTACAGACGTTTCGCTGGGCAGGTACAGGTGTGGTTGGGTGCAGACGTTACGCTGGGCAGGTACAGGTGTGGTTGGGTGCAGACGTTTCGCTGGGCAGGTACAGGTGTGGTTCGGTACAGACGTTACGCTGAGCAGGTACAGGTGTGGCTCGGTACAGACGTTTCGCTGGGCAGGTACAGGTGTGGTTGGGTGCAGACGTTACGCTGGGCAGGTACAGGTGTGGTTGGGTGCAGACGTTTCGCTGGGCAGGTACAGGTGTGGTTCGGTACAGACGTTACGCTGGGCAGGTACAGGTGTGGTTCGGTACAGACGTTACGCTGAGCAGGTACAGGTGTGGCTCGGTACAGACGTTTCGCTGGGCAGGTACAGGTGTGGTTGGGTGCAGACGTTACGCTGGGCAGGTACAGGTGTGGTTGGGTGCAGACGTTTCGCTGGGCAGGTACAGGTGTGGTTCGGTACAGACGTTTCGCTGGGCAGGTACAGGTGTGGTTCGGTACAGACGTTTCGCTGGGCAGGTACAGGTGTGGTTCGGTACAGACGTTACGCTGGGCAGGTACAGGTGTGGTTCGGTACAGTTGTTACGCTGGGCAGGTACAGGTGTTGTTGGGTGCAGACGTTACGCTGGGCAGGTACAGGTGTGGTTCGGTACAGTTGTTACGCTGGGCAGGTACAGGTGTGGTTCGGTACAGACGTTACGCTGGGCAGGTACAGGTGTGGTTCGGTACAGACGTTACGCTGGGCAGGTACAGGTGTGGTTCGGTACAGTTGTTACGCTGGGCAGGTACAGGTGTGGTTCGGTACAGACGTTACGCTGGGCAGGTACAGGTGTGGTTCGGTACAGTTGTTACGCTGGGCAGGTACAGGTGTGGTTCGGTACAGACGTTACGCTGAGCAGGTACAGGTGTGGTTGGGTGCAGACGTTACGCTGAGCAGGTACAGGTGTGGTTGGGTGCAGACGTTACGCTGGGCAGGTACAGGTGTGGTTCGGTACAGACGTTACGCTGGGCAGGTACAGGTGTGGTTCGGTACAGACGTTACGCTGAGCAGGTACAGGTGTGGTTCGGTACAGACGTTACGCTGGGCAGGTACAGGTGTGGCTCGGTACAGACGTTACGCTGGGCAGGTACAGGTGTGGTTCGGTACAGACGTTACGCTGGGCAGGTACAGGTGTGGTTCGGTACAGACGTTACGCTGGGCAGGTACAGGTGTGGTTCGGTACAGACGTTACGCTGGGCAGGTACAGGTGTGGTTCGGTACAGTTGTTACGCTGGGCAGGTACAGGTGTGGTTCGGTACAGACGTTACGCTGGGCAGGTACAGGTGTGGTTCGGTACAGTTGTTACGCTGGGCAGGTACAGGTGTGGTTCGGTACAGACGTTACGCTGAGCAGGTACAGGTGTGGTTGGGTGCAGACGTTACGCTGCGTCATAATAGCACGACTGACGACTCTAGACAGGCAGTAAGGTGCATAACCGTCGCGGGGCTTTATTCAGACATCCAGCCTCACCGAGGCAACATGGCGGACAAAGGGGAAAACACGAGGTGACCTCGTTACATCATAGGTCATCGGACCGTACCAATTACAACACTAACATAGGGTGGCGTGATCTCTTTTCCTCCTTCCTACTTTCTCTCTCTCTTAGTGTGCTCCTAGATTTCCTTCTTCCCTCGTTTTCAATATAAACTAAATAAACTTGACTAATGGAGAAACATAAGAGAATTGTAACTAGAATAACAGTTAAAGGTCCTAGTAACATGTTATTAATGGATCTGTAATGATGAGTCAGTGTTCTTCCATTACCAAATACCTGTTAACATGATTCACATATTTCTTTGTCAGTTTGTAAAATGGATATATCCAAGATAACTGGTGCTATACTTATTCAAAAATAAACTTCCTACTGCCTACTTCTCTTCAAATAAAACAACTAATGCTGACATGAAACATTCTGCATTTAGATTTGACTTGTTCTGTCTTCTTTTCTAAATGACTGGAAAATTATTGTAACTACGGTAACATAACGTAATGTCGGTAACGTAACATCTTTCTCAATACAGGTAATACCATAACTCGCTAATGGTCATGTATATATTCCTTCCTATCTTTCTTTGTAACTAACTAAAGGATTGATCTGTTGATATAAACTCTGTGAAACTGCAAATCAAATCACTTTAGTACCTTTGGACATATATTTGCTGCACATGTAGAGACTGTTCTGTTCTGCTTTGACTTAGGAGATAGGTGTGTAACTTGTCCTATTATACTTTCAGTTCGTTATGGCATAAAGTTCTGTGGGCGTTGAACAGATGGGGGTGGTTCAGGTGGGGGCCTAACTGCTGGGGTGTCAGGAGCTGGTGGAAGAGGGTCAGGTGGAACAGGAGGAAGACGGTCAGGTGGGCTCTGGCATTCTTCCTTCACCTGCGGTGTGTCGCGTGGGGTGTCAGCTTCTGCTGAAGGTGATACTATCTTGGGATGTCTCTTCACCCGTGGGGTGTCAGCTTCTGCTGGTGATGTCAGGTGTTCTTCTTTCACGTGTGAAGTATCAGCGTCTGCTGCTGAAGTCATGTGTTCTTCTTTCACGTGTGAAGTATCAGCTTCTGCTGGTGATGACAGGGTCCCTTCTTTCACGTGTGAGATTTCAGCCTCTGCTGGTGAAGTCAGGTGTTCTTCTTTCACGTGTGACGTATCAGCTTCTGCTGGTGATGACAGGGTCCCTTCTTTCACGTGTGACGTATCAGCCTCTGCTGCTGAAGTCAGGTGTTCTTCTTTCACGTGTGACGTACTAGCTCTGCTAGTGAAGTCAGGTGTTCTTCTTTCACGTGTGAAGTATCAGCTTCTGCTGGTGAAGTCAGGTGTTCTTCTTTCACGTGTGAAGTATCAGCGTCTGCTGCTGAAGTCAGGTGTTCTTCTTTCACTTGTGGAGTATCAGCATCTGCTGGTGAAGTCAGGCATTCTTCTTTCACATGTGAAGTATCAGCCTCTGCCAGCAAAGTCAGGTGTTCTTCCGTCACATGTGGTGTATGAGCTTCTGCTGGTGGTGACAGCTGTTCTTCCATCACGTGTGGAGCATCAGCTTCTGCTGGTAGTAACAGATGCTCCTCTGTCACGTGAGGTGTATCAGCTTCTGCTGATGATGACAGGTGCTTTTCCTTCACCAGTGGTATGTCAGCCTCTGCAGAAGGGGACAGGTGTTTCTCCTGCACTTGTGGTGTGTCAGCCTTTTCTGATGGCGATAGGTGGTCTTCTTTCACGTGTGGGGTGTCAGCTTCTGCTACTGAAGACAGGTACTTTTTCTTCACCGGTGGTATGTCAGCCTCTGCAGAAGGAGACAGGTGTTCTTCCTGCACCTGGGGAGTGTCAGCCTTTTCTGGTGACGACAGGTGGTCTTCCTTCACGTGTGGGGTATCTGCTTCTGTTACTGATGACAGGTGCTTTTCCTTCACCGGTTGTGTGTTAGCATCTGCTGATGGTGACAGGTATTCTTCCTGCACCTGTGGGGTATCAGCTTCTGTTACTGATGACAGGTGCTTTTCCTTCACCGGTAGTGTGTCAGCGTCTGCTGATGGTGACAGGTGCTTTTCCTTCACCCGTAGTGTGTTAGCATCTGCTGATGGTGACAGGTATTTTTCCTTCACCGGTAGTGTGTCAGCGCCTGCTGATGGTGACAGGTGCTTTTCCTTCACTGGTAGTGTGTTAGCTTCTGTTACTGATGACAGGTGTTTTTCTTTCACCAGTAGTGTGTCAGCGTCTGCTGATGGTGACAGGTGCCTTTCCTTCACCGGTAGTGTGTTAGCATCTGCCGATGGTGACAGGTGTTTTTCCTTCACCGGTAGTGTGTCAGCCTTTGCAGCAGGTGACAGGTGCTCTAGGGCGTGGACCAGTGACCTTGTGTTTGTTTGTTGTTCAGTCACAGCAGGGTTGGCCACAACATGAACTACAGGAGTGGTATGTAGCAGGTGCATGACCTTGGGCACTTGAACTTGAACACTGGAACAGCTAGCTTCCCTTCTAGAGCGTGCTAGGTTGTGGTGCATACGATTTTTGCTGTACCAGATGCTATGTATACGTGGCTGGGCTTGTGTGGTAGATGTGGAATAATCAAAGATGGATCCATCAGGAAGATGAATTGTTCTTTTGCTAAAGTTGATGATTAAACTGTTGACTTGTAAGAATGTGATTCCTGCAATGATTGGATCGGCTAAGTCTTCTACCACGATTGCGTTGAAATGAAGCGGTTGTTTCCTTCTGTAGAATGTGGTAGTACACTCACCTATGGGAGAGATTCGCCGACCATCTGCTTGGATTGGAGTAAGATCTGTGTTGTTGGGAGAAATGAACAGCCCCAAGCGCCGCGCTTCATCGGCACGAATCATGCTCGACTGTGCCCCCGAATCCAGGAGTATCTTGACCGCCGCTCCCTTGTGGAAGGCTTCAAGGTTTGGAGAAGCGCTTGCTTTCACTCCGCGTCCGGATTCTTGCTGGGGAGGGGCGCCCACGTGGCGGCGTGTACAACTCTCTTTGTCTTCATCGGGCAAGTACGGACATGCACTGAGGAAGTGATCGAAAACTTGCCGCCCCGCTTGTTGACAAATCGGGCAGATCTTCTTGTCCTTTTTAGGTTCTTGGTTCTTCGGGCGTCGGGGAAGATCTTGGGTTCTCCAGCGCCTGTCAGGATCTTGTTGAGGGCTGGGGTAGTGTGGGTTGGACCGCCGGTTCCTCCAGGGAGCTGTGTCTGTTCTGCGCCAGTGCGCCCGGTTTGCTGTTGCCATCATATCTTGGTCGTCGTTCTAGCGCTTTCTTGTTTGAGTTGCGGCTTCCAACTTGGTCAGTGGATTATTGATCTCACAACGCTGTCACCACGTCATAATAGCACGACTGACGACTCTAGACAGGCAGTAAGGTGCATAACCGTCGCGGGGCTTTATTCAGACATCCAGCCTCACCGAGGCAACATGGCGGACAAAGGGGAAAACACGAGGTGACCTCGTTACATCATAGGTCATCGGACCGTACCAATTACAACACTAACATAGGGTGGCGCTGAGCAGGTACAGGTGTGGTTGGGTGCAGACGTTACGCTGGGCAGGTACAGGTGTGGCTCGGTACAGACGTTACGCTGGGCAGGTACAGGTGTGGTTCGATACAGACGTTTCGCTGAGCAGATACAGGTGTGGCTGTGTTGAAGACGGCGATACGTGAGGTAAGTCTGGGTGTGGCTAGGTTAAGAAGCTACCGACTGTTTGTTCGAATCCAGAATATCTCACAACTGTTGAGGGCTCAACTGGAATGCACTCGCACACAAATAATTCTGTGCGCCTTTCTCAGCTTTAATACAAGTCTTGTATGGCTGGGAAGTGTAAGGTGTTGCCTGTCTAGACAGCAATTAACAATAACAACTTGCATTTCAAATGGGAAACTATATCTTACATAATGCCATTTCAGAAGCTCTTTCCTGCACTTTGTACTGCATTGGTCTTGATATTTCCTTTCTATTGTAGCTTTTGCCCTTATGTTGTGGATTTATGAAAATATTTCTGTTTTCATGTGTCTCAAAGTCGACGTCCTTCTTCTCAGGTTACCAACTTTGAATATTCTTATCATGGCTGAGCTGACTCTTATCCCACTACTCACACACTGGCTTTCGAAACAGACGGCCCGTGCCGACTGAACGAGCGAATGAAAAGAAATCGTAGAAGTTGATCCTGATGTTTGGGAGAACTACATGATAACTGTAGCCAGACTACTGTACAACTAACAACTTTGGCTCTATACTATGTGTGGACTTTAAAAGATAAGGAAATTACCTTTTAAGATAAGGAAATTACTTAAGATCAACAAGCCGAGACGAGGGATGATTCGATCCGCCCTGACTCTACATTTAAGTCTTTTTTGAGACAACAATCTTAAGAAATAACAATTTTGTACCCGATACATGTATATGACATTTGTGAATAATATCCTACTTTGATATTTGAATGGTCCCTGTTTATCCTTAAGTTTTAGTGGCTCTTCTCAGAAGAAGAAATAAAGAAACTTGAATTTTAAGGAAAGGATGTCGAATGAATGACGTGCTGTAATGATTTTGTTTTCCACCTACAATTTATTGATTCTGTCATTAGACAACACCAGGGTAAATTTAGGTTCCCAAAAATATTTGTTGGAATATGACGTTTGACTTGTTCAGTGTGCGTCTTGCTGAAAGGGAACTCTCACTTTAGACCCGTTCGACAAGTCTTACCTGGCTGGTGGGTGCAAGGTGTGTTTTGTCTAGACTACAGTGAACAACAGCAACTTGTAGATCTTAAGGTATTTTCCTTATCTTCTGAAGTCCACACATACTTTAGAGGCAAAGTTGTTAGCTGTACATCAGTATAGCTGTACAGTTATCATGTAGTCCTCCCAAACATCAGCCTTAACTCCATCTTCTACGAATTCTGCACCCAGAAACCATTAATTCACTCACTCACTCATCTGTTTCGAAATCCAGTGTGTCAGTGTACTGGGATAAGAGTCAGCTCAGGAATGATAAGAATATCCACAGTTTGTCAACTACAGAAGCAGGACTTTGAGACAGATGAAAAAGTAGAAAACTTTAATATATCCATAACATGAGGGCGAAAGCTACAATAGAAAGGAAATATCAAGACCAATGCAGTACAAGGTGCATGAAGGAGTGTCTTAAATGGCATTAGGTAAGATATAGTTTCCCATTTGAAGCGCGAGTTGTTGTTGTGCATTGTAGTCTGGACAGGCCACACGTTAAGCCCTTAAGCTTTGATGGATGCGACGGTGAAGAGTGCACATTTAAAGATTTGGTAAAAACACATAAGGGTTTGGTCAATCTTTTGGAGTCTATGCAGACGCTTACTATGAAATCATCAGGTTCATATCAGACGCATTTATAATCATGTCTGTCCCTTCTGCTACAAAACCTTGGGCTGTAAACGACAGGTTGAAGGTCATGAGCATCACACCTACATGTACGACACTAAACTTCCGTTTGGGGCAAAAAGCTCACCTGGAGTTTTCCATCGCATCACTCCATCTGTTCGTCGCATGATGCATTGTCTCTCTTATTTCGTGCAGGTGAAGTAATGTTACGAAGCTTGAACCATATTTGAACTTAATTTCGCGGATGCATTTTGTGAATCATGAGCTCGGTTTGTCGGGCCATTTCTGGGCTTTTTCTGGTGCTCTATGACTTGGAAACGTCAGCAAAACTATTTCATGGTATTAAATGAGCATTCCACTCCAGAAGCAAGTATCATCGATCATCAGGGAATGCGTTCTATGCGTTCTAGACGAATTCGAGAAATCTGAATGACTAACTTTGAAGATGTATCTTTGTCAACGTTTGTCAATCAACGACGGTTATGTAAGAGTTTTGCAACTCAAATATTCACATTATCGCGCTTTTCGAACGGTCTGTTTCCAGTTGGCATCTACACGGGACCAACTGAAACTATCAAAGTGGCAGTAAAACAGTTTATATAACCATCATATTTCCACTCTAGATGATTTCATACCTCTCAAATCCAGTCCCCACCAAGGTATTACCAACCTCAAAATAAACAGAAATCTTTCAACCAATAAAAGTTATCAGCAGCTCTTCTAATGTTCCATCCAACTGTAAAGTAATGCACATTTTAGTCTTGACTCGTCATTACAAACGAAGCCAATATGAAAGGTGAACCAACCTGTCTCTTGGAATGGTGTTTAGGTCTGGCTCGGGCCGGGTGGTGTGACGTTCACACGGCCGGTAGCGTCTCAGCTCTGTGAAGACGTCACGCTGGGCTGGTACAGGACCCGGTGTGACTTGCAAAGAGCAGGCACAGTTAGGACTGGGTGAAGAAGCTACGAAATGTTTGCTAGAAATCAGACTTTTACAACTGACTCTCACCAGAATCTCACAGCTGCTGCGAAGCACACGCAACTGGATCAAATCTGTGTTACTCTGTGCGCCTTTCTCCGCTTCAATACATTGCCTGGCTGGGAAGTTTAAGGTGTGGCCTGTCTAGACTACAATGCACAACAACAACTCGCACATCAAATGGGAAGCTATATCCTACCTAAGTCCATTTAAGACACTCTTCCATGCACTTTTGTACTGTATTGGGTTTGATATTTCCTTTCTATTGTAGCCGTCGCTTTCAAGCCGTGGATAAACATTGTATGAACTATGTCCGTCTGTTTCCATGTGACTTAAAGTTTTGCTTCTAAGGGTGCCAAATTGTGATTGTTGTTATCGTTGCTGAGCTGACTCTAATCCCGCTACACCCACACACTGGATTTAGGGACAGACGTCCCTAGCTGAGTGAATGAGTGAATGAATGAATGTATGAATGAGTGAATGTATGCATGAATGAATGGAAGTTATTTTGTTTCCCATCTGTTATTTCTTGCTTCTGTAATTAGACAACCCCCTAGGGTGAATTTAGGTTACCTTTAGTTATAAGATGACATTGCATGTTCAGAATATTTCGTGCCGCAGTACGATACTGTTGCGCAGACGTTATCGATTCGCTCTCTACCTCAGTCTGCCATCATGGATATTAATAGCGCCAGTCCCTACCGGTCAGCTGTGTGGTTCCCATAGCCTTGGTGCTAGGTTTATATATTACCACGTCCAGAACAAGCCTCACGCACATTACAGAGTGTGGGCTCAACCCAGCATATGGCAACAATATGGAGGTTTCCGCACTATTTCGTGGCGTTGAACACCTGGCCAGTTTCTCCATCTCCTGCTTCTAAAGTGCCAAATTGTACATATTCATATTGTCTGAGCCATGCCTAATCCCGTCACACCCCACGCTGACTTTATGAAATGGCGTCCATGTTGTCTCCAAGCAGATGTTGGGTGACGATTCTAGCGTTCTTCTCCGACACCCACCCATTCTAAATAAATGCTGCCGTCAGAAAAAGTTACGACGTATGTTTGACATACATGTATATATTGATACAAACGTTGTTTGGCATTGTAAAGGGGGAACATACTAAAACACTACGTCTTGCGTCACGCTGCCTTCTAAGCCGCCATCTTCTCGGCAGCCGGAGAATTGTGTATTTTATTTCAACGATAGAGCCATGACGTACGTGTGCCAAAAGGCAGGGTCAGGGGGTCAGGGTTCGTTGGGACAGCGGGAGGGTCATGGAAAGTTTATACAGGTCATGTTTGTCCATCGACGTTGAACTGAACGTCCGTCAGGATTAGTCTCCAAGCAGGCTCAATGGATTGCAAAGACCGTATCCAACTGGAAGAAGGAGCTTGTATAGCAGTGTAAAACGTACTTCCTCTGCCAGTTTGATACGGTCTTACCAACCTATAGATCTGCTTGGAGATTGGTCAGGATGACAAGAAGAAGATGATGAGTGTTTGTAGTTACCTTCGCCAAGAAGTCTATGTTTTGGGCTGCGTGTGTATGTGTGTTTGTGTGTTCGTCTTTCTGTGTTTCTCTGTGTGAATAAGATAAATCAAGAATGCCGGGGTGAATTGTCTTGATCCTTGGTATGTGGGTAGGTCTTAATGCGACCTCGAACTCATCAGATTTTGGCCCCCCTACGGGCTTGTACTGGTACTGCAGTAGAACTTCCGGTTTTGATATCTCTTGTTCTGAGGAAGCTATGGTCACGACTATACTCCATGGTGTTTGTTGGGGTGGGGATGGGTCTGTGCGTGTACGTGCGTGCGTGTGTGCTACCAGGTTATCTTATAGATACATGTATATTGTGATTAATGCATTCATACCCACTATATTCTTAGGGCCCTGTCACACTTGTGCGTATGTTCAAGTGCGCGTGAGTTGTGCAGTAACATTTTTTGGGCTTAAGTAAGGTTTTCGGGGGAAAGGTTGCTTTCTACCTTGAAACACCGTTTTGCGGCCTGGTGATCGAGCCTAAGAAATCACTTATTCGGCTGCAAACTTAACCTACAACAAAAACATGTTAATGCGCAACTCATGTGGACTTGTCTATACGCACAGGTGTGAAAGGGGCTTAAGATGGCATTGCGTGTTTTGAATATTCCGTGCCACAGTACGATATTATTGCGCACGCATTATCGATTCGCTCTCTACCTACTGCAGCTCAAACAGGTCAAACCTCTGCCGCCATGGATATTAATAGCGCCCGTCCCTACCGGTCAGCTGTGTGGTTCCCATGGCCTTGGTGTACTGTATAAATTGGCGCACACAAGGCAGGCCTCACATACATCGTAGAGCCCGATCCGGACTCAACTCACCATATGGCAAAGATGTGGAAGTTTCTGCTCTTCTTCGTGGCTGTGATCGCCTGTCCGGACTCATCAGTAGGTGGGTATGATGTCTATGCTTATTTCTTAAAAAGGTGCACACAGAACACAGTACATAGTCTGGACTTAACTCACCATATGGTAGAAATGTGGGGTTTATGCTGTTCGTCGTGGCTGTGATCGCCTGTCCAGACTCGTCAATCGAATCGGTACGAAAGTTACGCTCATGTTCTTACAAGGTGACGACAGAATTTCTAACCAATAATCTAATTCTAGATCCTTTTCATGCCTTTATGTATTAACAATTACCTGAACAGATATAAACGGTCATGTATGCGTTTACTCGCCATATCAAATTTGAAAATAATTTTTTGAATAAGCTAGTTGGTTGGCTTGCAATAGACCAATCCCGTCTGCCCATATGGAGTACTTCAGTAAATATGTGATATTTTTTTTACCTACATCTGCGCGTTATTACTGGTGGTGAAAGAATGTGAAAAAAGGGTGAGAAAAATGCTGATTTGGTAAAACATGATTTTCCTCATAATGTTTATCTGAGCCCTAAAACCCCTTCAGCTACATATTCGTCTAGGCGTCGACACACAACCACGATTTTTAAGGAAAGGAAAGAAAAACAAAGCCTTTCGAGCACATTTCCCCATGAATGTTATACAGTCAGTAGCAAGCACAATTTCTAATTTTAGATTATTTTGTTGATCTATATGGCAGACGAAAGTAAATTATCAAGGTGTCCTTTCAACCACATAAAAAGGGATATTTTTCTTATTCTCCAAGCAGATCGCCTGGTGTCAGAATCGTTATATACTGGCAAAGACAGTGTTCATAATGCCACCGGACGATCCGCTTGGAGATTAGAATGAACTTAACTGCTTAACAGTCGAACATGGTGTAATATATGTCATTAAATCAACAACAAGGCTAAACTATCTACATACCGAGCTACAAAATATTATCGATAACAGTATTTGGTTTAAAATATAGTCATGTATCGGTAATTCGGTGTCGCTTTTGGAATGATGTATAAAAAAGTTGTCATTTGTAGGTGGATATAGGAGTCGGACATAACAACAATACATATAAATGATTTATCATTCTATCAAGGTCAACAGGAGTACCTGACCACGGTCGACAACTGGGATTTTTACAAGGTCAAGGTCTCAGGGCAGATGACCAATGCCAACGTCCAGGCCGCGTGCGAGTCGGCGGGGATGAGGTACCCGTGCTACTGGTCAGGTAGTGATGGATGTACCGACAGCCGCCTCTGGACCTCAGACTGCATCACGTATGACGCCGGTGTCAACTGTCGTACCCACCAGGTCCTCTCGGCAAACCTGTGCGGAATTACTGACGGGGTCGGCAGTCACTGCCAGCCCCTTGATGACACCTTTGTGTACTGCCCTAACTGTTGGAGAGGTGACGAAGCCTGGGGAGTGGACTACGAGACTCACATTTACGGCCTGCATGGAACAAACTACAACAACATGTACGCCCTGTGTGCAGGTAAAAACGCAATGTTGATGTCGTTTCATTTACCACTGTTTATTTATTTGTAGTCTATATGCTTTCTACTGTCTTGTGTGTGGGCCACGACACCAGCAACAGCTGCCTGTGGCCCACGTGTATTGTATCGTTTGCAATTTCAATAAATCACAAATCACAAATCAAATCATACTGGACAAAACTGTTTAACATTTTGACTATCAGAGAGAGTACATCGATTTGCTTAGTTTGTTACGATTGTTTTTTTTAATGAAAGACGCTCTTTATGTTACTGAAAAGTCACATAGTCTCTCTTTTTTTCTCTTTTCACTTAAGACGAAAAGTAGGAGCGAGCTGTGAAGCGAATAGGAAGTTATTCCGGGCAAATTAAAGATTAGAAATAACAAGTAGCATGACTCTAGTCTTTATTACAATATAGTCTTTTCTATAACTTTTCTATCCACCTGGTTACACTGGATCCCCTCAGAAGTAAATGTACAGATATGCTTAATAGATAGTAACATTCACGAAAACATTAATATTAATTTAGTTTAGTAGTAACATTTGTGAAGATAATTTTCACGAATTTCTCAATTTCCAAATATAACCTCTTTCAATAAATTTGCGTTACAGATTTTGACGAGTGCGGCAGCGCCCCCTGTCAGAATGGAGCTACATGTCAGGACGGCCTGAACAGCTTCACCTGTCACTGCGCACCTGGATATGCTGGGACTCTCTGTGAAATCGGTAGGCGGCAGCTGGTCATTTTACAACAAGCTCCAAGTAACTGACTTTTGCGTATGTACCAGCAACATTTATTTGAAGCTGTAAAATTCAGCTAAATGCATCTAAAGAACGCTTTCAGATGTAGACGAGTGCATCAGCGCCCCCTGTCAGAATGGAGCTACATGTCAGGACGGGGTGAACAGCTTCACCTGCCAGTGCGCACCTGGGTATACTGGGACCCTCTGTGAAACAGGTTGGTTTTTAGCTACCTTTACAAGAAGGTAGATATGTTCTTGCCTGGTTTGTTGTGTGATTTGGTGTTTGTAAACGGTATAACCTAATACAGCCAAAAGTTTCCATGTTCGGCAAGTTAGGCCATGTTGATTTGATTACATGTATATGGATGACATCATCTGCGAACCCCAAAACTGATGCGAGCGTGCGAAAAAAAAATCGGCAAATTAAAAGGTGCCTTGATATCATTAATGAAATCTACGTGGCCAGGAAGGTTGAACGAATGACTTAACACACATGGGATGGTATACAAAATACTGTGTTCTTCATTCTCGTTCTTTCACATCTTCCGCTTTGCCTTTGGAATTTCACAACTATAGTATTTATTTTCCGAAATGTCTTTTTCAATTTTCTAGCTGCTTTGCACCATTAACAGAATGGAAAAAAAACAACTTTTGTCTTCTTTTTGAATGTGGACCAAAATTGATGTCATTCATATAATGAAATTAACATAGCCTTATTAGCTGTAAATGAGAGCATAAATGGGTTCGAATTTGGGCCCTCTAGCGGATGGAGCTTTTTGGGTTTCTAATTTTACATGTTCCTTAAGATCGTATAGTCTTCAATTTGTTGATACCTTTTTTTCGTATAAATTTAACGCATATCAAGTTAAATTTCTTTTCCTAGACATTGACGAATGCGCGTCCTCCCCATGTGTTCACGGAACCTGTACGGACGATGTGGGGAGTTACACCTGTAGCTGTGAGAACGGCTGGGAAGGGACCGACTGTGATCAGAGTGAGACATGCGCCTATATATCCTGTTAGAGTTTGTTATTGCCCAAGCTGTTCTGAATAATTTCAATAGAAACAACCTAAGATAGTACATTTTTGTGAAATTAGAATCGAGAGTTGAAAATAGAAGAAGTGGTTAAACCACGTTCAATACTTAACAAACGGACAGTATCAAATTAAAGTGCATGGGAATATAAAAACATCTTAGTTAGTGTACGTTGACATCTTCTAATTTCTAGTTACGAAATTCAGTGTTTAAATACATGGCCAAAATGTGTGGCTGTTCATCCAATTTCACTGCTTACTTTCTTTGCAATCTGCAGATACTGACGACTGTGCCAGCAGTCCTTGTTGGTTTGGGGGAACTTGCGTGGATGGTTTCAGGGACTTCACCTGTGTCTGTCCGAAGGGTTTCGAAGGAAAAAAGTGTGAAATCGGTAAAACATGCTTTTTTGTTGTTGCTAACACCAAGTACGTGTACTGTACTAGCTATATAGTGACATATAATCTATTTGGATATTACATTTCGTACGTAGAATTTTACTAAGAAAATACTTACATCATACTCATTATCCTCGAATGCTGAATATGATTACATTTGTTTACAGCTGCGTTTTCTGGACAATGCTACCAGTTCTCGCCCGACGCCCTCTCCCACCCTGAGGCTCAGCAGGCCTGCAGTACCGAGAACGGCCACCTGGCGGACGTGAAGGACGGGCAGCAGCAACTCTTCATCACTGACGGCATCGCGACTACGACTGGGGCCTCCAGCTGGCTCGGGATGAAGCTGCTGCATGTATATACCCTCGCCTATAGTGACGGCTCGGTCGCTCAAGGTTTGGGTACAGCTTTTCTTAATGTGGCATGACAATTACTTATTTGCATTTTTTTGTCCCCATGGTCTAAATGTAGTAGATATACAGCTTTTCTTCTGAGCACTTAAGGTAAAATCTTATTACCCGCAGTTTCGATAGAGAACAAGGTTGCAGTCAAAGCAGTCATTTATAAAAAAAACTATGCTATCATTACATCGGATACGTCTTGTACGTATGTCGCTTAGTATATCGTTTACAAAATAGTCAAGCATATAAAACTATGATACCACAGACAATCTTTATAGTAGACATGTCTCTTCCCTCTTCTTAGAAAAATTGTATACGAATTCACGACTTTTTATTGGTCGACTACTTGTCATGTATATCTATATGACATATACGACTAATTTTTGGTACTTCTACGGCTGAATTTACGCCAATTTGGAATCTTACACATTGTAGCTAAATGCTATAACTCTTGAAATGTTCGAGGTGGTTTTATCTAGAAGTAAATCCATTGTATTACTACTACACCAAAGAAAAGTGTCAACTGCGAATTGAACACTATGAAAATATCCTCCACAACGGAATTAAATCCCCGCTAAAATAAATGCATGAATTACAAAGACACTTTCTACTTGATGCCAATGTCTAGTGTCACGTTTTTATCAATCGGCATACATTTGCTCTTACTCTATAATTATGAACTTTTTTTTCTCAACAGCAGGTCCCCTACAGCTGTCTGCAGCTCAGCCTCCCGCCGAGTGTGACCGGTGCGTTCTCCTGGACAGCTCCAACAGCTTCCAGCCAGAACCGGCATCATGCGCGGAGCAGCACAACTACGTCTGCCAGTCCGGTAAATATGGCTGTACTTATCTCTTGTCTTGCTAGATTACCAATCTAGTTCTCCTGGACAGCTCCAACAGCTTCCAGCCAGAACCGGCATCATGCGCGGAGCAGCACAACTACGTCTGCCAGTCCGGTAAATATGGCTGTACTTATCTCTTGTCTTGCTAGATTACCAATCTAGTTCTCCTGGACAGCTCAAACAGCTTCCAGCCAGAACCGACATCATGCGCGGAACAGCACAACTACGTCTGCCAGTCCGGTAAATATGGCTGTACTTATCTCTTGGTTTGCTAGATTACCAATCTAGTTCTCCTGGACAGCTCCAACAGCTTCCAACCAGAACCGACATCATGCACGGAACAGCACAACTACGTCTGCCAGTCCGGTAAATATGATTATACTTATCTCTTGTCTTGCTAGATTAATGTCAATCAATCTGTGGGCATCAATGTTGATGCATATGGTGATTGTAGAGTCTGACACATTTCTCCAGAATCTCATTTTTTTCTATCTATTTTTTTTTTTTTTAGCACAGGACCTTCCGTTGACTCTGGTGACCCCTAGCTCCCTGAGTGTGTCAAAAAAATGGTCAACTCTAACCTAACATATTCATAGCCACAGCGTGCATGTGTTTGCCAAACGCCGTACGATGATACTGTTGGTGATACAAACAATATCAAACCACGACGTGTTTACAGTCTTTATTGTATTTTCAGATGTAGAATCGTGTGGATCAAACGTGTGCCAGAACGGTGGAAACTGCACCTCTTGTTTCGGCGAGTCCGTCTTTTTCTGTGACTGTCCTGATGGGTTCGTGGGGAAGTCCTGCGAGATCAGTAAGTTTTAGAATCATCAGTATAATAGATATCTATTCAGTTTTGATCTACTTTCTGGTTTATCTGGTATCACTTTTGATAATACGATTGAAACTGTTACACCTTTCCTGCGTGTGATCGTAATTCATAGGGAACGCAGATGCTTAAAGTTTTAATCTTTACAATTACTTTGCATGTTCTAAAATGTCTACCAAACATCTAACAGTAACAAGTCATTTACATTTTTACAGACATCGACGAATGCGATTCGAATCCTTGTCAGAACGGAGGGACCTGCCAGGATGACGCTAACTCTTACATTTGCAACTGTCCGCCTGGTTACCTCGGGGACAATTGTGAATCAGGTGATAAAATAACTTACTTGTGTGTAATAATCTGCTGGTACTCACATAAAACGACAGAATATTGTATGACAATTTGTGTTTTTAGTTCAAACGTTTATATATACACCGACGAAGCAATGGAGTATACCAGGTAGTATAGATTATAATGGTGACAAACCCGTAAAAACAAAAGATCCTATAGATTGCCCACACGAGACGTGCATCTGTGTCAACCGTAAGTTGATGTTATTTCTCCATCAGACGTAGACTGGTGTGCCCTCGTGACCTGCCCGTTTGACTGGACCTGCCAGGATGACGGAACCCACTTCACCTGCCTGGGTAGGTACATCACGTGGGCTGGCGTTTCTAGGGATTATTTTGTTTTGTTTATATCAGGGTGAATAGCATTCGGAACACACACTCAGAAAACACTCAGAATGATTTTGGTAGCAGATATATGGTATTTGAGAATTTTATAATGACATGACACCAAGAAGAGCTGAAACATTTTCTGGACCTCTTGAAAACACAATTAAGGGTTCAAATCTGGATCCTGTGGCAAAATATGAAATGTTGTTTTCTTTAGGGACAAGGGCTGCCAGCTGAGAACAATCGAAAATAATCATTTGAAAGTTTTTATGCTGGTGCATGGCAGCTGTATGTTGACATCTATCTCCATTGTGTTTTCCTTCTATAAGTTATTGACAATCTAGCTAGGGGGTCCAATATCTAATCGCCTCTAGGTCTCATCAAGACCTACCCACATACCAAATATCAAGACAATCCATCCAGTTCTACCGGAGTTATGCTGTTCATCCACATACAGACATGTACACATGCACACATGCACACACACATGCAAATGCTACCAAAAACATAACTTTCTTGGCGAAGCTAATGATACAACTAATTACGTTGGTGAAGGTTAGACACCCAAGTAATAAGATACGCCAAAAATAGTTACTCGAGCAACTGGATAAAATTTTGAAACAGTCAGCATATATGCATGAATCATTTCCAATATTCTCCTTCTAAAGCCGGCAGAGCAAGACTGAAGGAACCCTACCAGTGCAGCAGCGCCTCCTGCCCGGACGGCATGCACTGCAAGGAGGAGGGTCCGTCGTCTTTCTCCTGTAGATCCGTGTGACCTCCGTGACCATCCTGCCTGCAGAACGTGTTTAACACACAAGAAAGAATGCACAGCACGTTAAAAACAATAAAAGAAGTTGCACCAATGCCTACAAAACAATCTCTTAGTCATATTTACTTTTCGTTTAAGCTTAAGCTTATAAGATAAACATTAAATAACAGTTTCCCTAACCTGTGTGCCCAGAAGGGGTTAGATACAAAATAAAAGAAATGGATGGTGATTTCTGTGAAATCTGACTTTTCAACGCGATGTACCAGGTAATTGTTTTGACGTTCAGACCGAACCAGAAGCTTGCGTTAACATTTTTTGTACCACCCTCTCTCTATTTCAAGGGGGTGGGCACTAATTCTAATTTTACTAATCCGTTAGTTACGTTGGATCCGCCTGTATCCGACTAAATCCGCACGGGATATGGAATATTTCCGAAGGAATCCCTGTACGTATTCGCCGGGATCCGAGGCCATTTCGTGCAGTGAGCGTCTCAATGAATAGATGAAGATTTCATGTAACACTGGATTGAAATTATAAACCTTTGCTTGAAATGTCATTGTGAACTCTGGAACATCCCATTTGCATTGGGAATAAGTTGTCAAGATAGTCCAGAAAATGTGAATGCCAGTAGTAACTCTGTACCAAACGTCTAGTGGAGACTATCAGATTCTCATATGTCCCTACAATGTTCATTTGCTACATCTATAATTTCATGTTGTCGAAAAATGCTATGCAGACCCCCATCTCTTCAAAGGCCACTGTTTCCCTAGGTATTTCCTCACCTGTTCCGATCCCAGCCGTAACCATGTCGGCAGCCGGAGAGAATTGTGTACTTTGTTTTAATTATAGAGTCGTGAAGTACGTGAGCCAACAGGCAGGGTGAGGAGGTCAGGGTTTGTTGGGACAGTGGGAGGGTCATGGAGAGTTTACAGGTATCGTCTGTAGCTAATATATGTAACGCTACTGGATGTGGACAGACGTTTTAACGTCCTAAAGGACTCCCTTAAAGAACTTTCATCAAACTGCCCCCTCATCATCCGATAGTAACAAACCATGCTTATGTCAACATGTGTTGGTGATAAAGTTTTAAACGTAAGGCTTTGAGAGGTCGACTGTTCATAGATAGATTACCTGACGGAGCTTGCAGAAAACTATTACACCATGTTCAATCATTTAAAAGAATATATATGTGTGTGTGTGTGCGGGTGTGTGTGTGTATGTGTGTGTGCGTGCGTGCGTGCGACTGTGTGTGTGTGTTTGGTGAGTGTGTGTATGCGCGCGCGTGTGTTTTTAGGCCCCTATCAACCTTGTGCGCATATCCAAATGCGTATGAGTTACACATTAACGTTTCTTTTTGTTGCGGTGAAGAAGTTGTTTTCTACTTTGACCCATCGTTGTGAAGTCTAGTTATCGAACCAAAAAAATAACTTCTTAGGCTGAAAACTTAATCTAAACCCAAAACATGTTAATATGCAACCAATGCTAACTTGTACATGTATATACGCACACGTGTGAAGTGGGCTTTAGTTTGGCGTGTATATACATGTAAACTGAGATGTGATGTATTGACATCCACTCCATTCTAAGCTGACACTGCACGTTCTGAATATTCCGTGTCACAGTATGATACTGTCGCGCACACGTTATCGATTCGCTCTCTACCTACTACAACTCAAACAGGTCAAACCTCTGCCGCCATGGATATCAATAGCGGCCGTCCCTACCGGTCAGCTGTGTGGTTCCCATGGCCTTGGTGTACAGTATAAATTGGCGCACACAAGGCAAGCCTCACATACATCGTAGAGTCCGATCCGGACTCAACTCACCATATGACAAAGATGTGGAAGTTTCTGCTCTTCTTCGCGGCTGTGATCGCCTGGCCGGACTCGTCAGTAGGTGGGTATGATATGTATGCTTATTTCCTAACAAGGTGCACACAGAACACAGTACATAGTCTGAACTTAACTCACCATATGGTAGAAATGGGGGGGGGGGGGGTGTATGCTGTTCGTCGTGGATGTGATCGCCTGTCCGGACTCGTCAATTGAATTGAATCGAATCGGTTCGAACGTTACGCTCATGTTCTTACAAGGTGAAGACAGAATTCTAGAAATAATAATCTAATTCTAGATCCTTTTCATGCCTTTACGTATTACCAATTACCTGAACAGATATATACGGTCAGGTATGCGTTTACTCGCCATATCAAATTTGAAAATAATTTTTTGAATAAGCTAGTTGGTTGGCTTGCAATAGACTAATCCCGGCTGTCCATATGGAGTACGTAAGTAAATATGTGATATTTTTTTTACCTACATCTGCGCGTTATTACTGGTAGTGAAAGAATGTGAAAAAAGGGTGAGAAAAATGCTGATTTGGTAAAACATGATTTTCCTCATAATGTTTAGCTGAGCCCTAAAACCCCTTCAGCTACATATTCGTCTAGGCGTCGACACACAACCTTGCTTTTTTAGGAAAGGAAAGAAAAACAAAGCAGCAAGCCTTTCGAGCACATTTCCCCATGAATGTTATACAGTCAGCAGCAAGCACAATTTCTAGTTTATATTTTTTAAATCTATATTTATATATCTATATCGAAAGTAGATTCATAAAGTGTCCTTTTAACCACGTAAAACGGGATATTTTCTTATTCTCCAAGCAGATCGCCTGGTGGCAGAATCGTACTATAGGTAAAGACATTGTCCATAATGACAACGGACAATCCGATTGGAGATTAGAATCAACTTTACTGTTCACCAATCGTACATGGTACAATGTATTGCATTAAATCAACATTATAACAAGGGTTATCTATCCTACATATCTAACTACAAAAAAGCGTAATTAGATCTCGCGTTTGGAAGGATGTAATATGGAATGATGCAATAATAAAGAAATGAGGGTGAATATAGGAGTCGGACATGACAACAATACATAGAAGTATTGTATCATTTTGTCAAGGTCAACAGGAGTACCTGACCACGGTCGACAACTGGAACTTTTACAAGGTCAAGGTCTCCGGAGCGATGACCAATGCCAACGTCAAGGTCACGTGTGAAGCGGCGGGGATGAGGTACCCGTGCTACAACTCAGGTAGGGATGGGTGTACCTACAGCTACTACTGGACCTCAGACTGCATCACGTATGACGACGCCGGTGTCAGCTGTCATACCCACTCGGTCCTCTCGGCAAACCTGTGTGGAACTACTGACGGGTACGGCAGCTGGTGTCAGCCCCTTGATGACACTTTTGTGTACATCCCTTACCGGCTTGATGACAGCGCCTGGGGAGTGGATTACGAGACTCACGGCCACAATCTTCATGGAGCAGACTACAACAACATGTACGCCCTGTGTGCAGGTAAAAACGCAATGTTGATGTTGTTTCATTTACCACTGTTTATTTATTTGTAGTCTATATGCTTTCTACTGTCTTGTGTGTGAGCCACGACACCAGCAACAGCTGCCTGTGGCCCACGTGTATTGTATCGTTTGCAATTTCAATAAATCACAAATCACAAATCAAATCATACTGGACAAAACTGTTTAACATTTTGACTATCAGAGAGAGTACATCGATTTGCTTAGTTTGCTATGATTGCTTTTTTTAATGAAAAACGCTCTTTATATTACTGAAACGTCACATAGTCTCTCTTTTTTTCTCTTTTCACGTAAGATGAAATGTATAAATGAGCTGTGGAGTGAATAGGAAGTTATTCCGAGCAAATTAAAGATTAGAAATAACAAGTAGCATGACTCTAGTCTTTTTTTCAATATAGCTCGTGGCATAACTTATCTATCCACCTGGTTACACTGGATCCCCTCAGAAGTTAATGAACAGATATGCTCAATAGATAGTAACATTCATGAAAACATTGATATAGTTTAATAGTAACATTTGTGAATATAATTTCCAAGAATTTCTCCATTTCCAAACATAACCTCTTTCAATAAATTTGCGTTGCAGATTTTGACGACTGCGGCAGCGCCCCCTGTCAGAATGGAGCTACATGTCAGGACGGCCTGAACAGCTTTACCTGTCAGTGCGCACCTGGGTATGCTGGGACTCCCTGTGAAATCGGTAGGCTCGTAACATGAGCTGAAAATAAAATGTTTTAATTAAGTTGTAACTCGGAGTTAAAATGTTGAACAGTGGACTTGAAGATCTGTATGATGTTTTTGTGTCAATGTAGCAATTACACCTATGTGAGTGTATTTTAATCAGTTCTATATAAAAATTTATAACAACCTATTTGACACCTTCATGTTTATCGTCACAGATATCGATGAGTGTGCGAGCAGTCCGTGTTTGTCCGGAGGAACATGCGTGGATCACGTGAACAGCTACAGCTGTGTCTGTCCGAAAGGTCACGTGGGAGAGAAATGTGAAACGGGTACGATGCGTTCCTCAATGGCTAACATTTAGACAAATGCCATTAACATTAAAAGTAAGAAAATGAACCAATGGCTACGCATTAGCTATAAATGAACGGCAAAGCCATTGTAGTAACAAAGTAGATTTTTTAGACGGACAACCTATATTATACCGTTCCAAAAAAGCCCTGTCTAGATAGGGTTTTAAAGGCAATGTATAAGTACTAGTCAATCCAGCAAAAGAATTGCACTATCTTGTTATAATTTGAAATACATAGAGAAGTGTGTGACCTCACAAGTAGTAATTAATAAGTTTATTGCAAATTCCTGCCCGATGGCTAATTGCAAATAACATAGATAAAAGAACAGGGTACACAATAGGTGTAAAAGCGGCTAAACTAGATTATAAAGCAAAAGTCATTGTCTATAACTAGTGAAGGGTTTGACTTCCCTTTTGTAAGCAATAGTTTGTGAGTTTGGGTTGTTAAAAGAAGGACAGTCTTTCCTTTGTAAGCGTAGAGAAATTCGGATAAATTTTAGTAGTCTGAATAGACAACTAAATGTAATGACAACTAAACAGTAATGGAGTCATGTTTCCCCAGTCCCGTACGCCGACGGCTGCCTGCTGTTCTCCTCCGATGCCGTCTCCTATCCCGAAGCGAGCCAGGAGTGCCAGAACAGGGGAGGGCACCTGGTGGATGTGAAGGAGGCCGAGCTGCAGCGTCTCATCGCTGATAGCGTCCCTACCGGAAGTGACGTGTCTCCGTGGATCGGACTCAAGATGTCGCCTGGGGTGATGACCTACACCGACGGATCAACCGTCTCAGGTTCTAAGTCCCATTTAATCGCCATCTTATCAAATAATATATGAAGATGGCTGGGTTTACGCACGCACGCGTTTTTGAGTCAACTTACTTGGCGTGGACTCAGCGGCTGCAAATCGAATCCGAGTCGACTCCGCAAAACGTGTGTGTAAACCCAGCCTATATCTCTGTTGTTCTTTGCTGATGTTAAAACAAATAGACCATAGCTCATCCTTCCATGCCGTTCCTGCAAAAAAATAGATATACATCAGCATGTTGGTGATACAGGTCTCCATATAGTCTGGAAGGAATGACGTATTACGTCATTCTTTAAATCATAATCATCTGTTGAACATTACGCACCAGTCAATTTTTTTCAAACTTGCGTGTTCAAAGACCTCCCATCATCCAGTAAATGCATATGACAATATTATTTTTATTACTTTACGTATTTGTGTTCAACATGCAATAGGAGAATATTTCAATTGTCAAAGAGTGTGATGGCAAACGTGTATCTATATCCCAGGCCAGTTCCAATGGTCCGCCAGTGAACCCACCACCTCCTGTGAGCTGTGTGCGTACCTGGACAGCACGGACGACTATCGGGCCCGCACCGCCTCTTGTACGGAACAGCGTCACTACGTCTGTCAGTCTGGTAAGCTATATAACTCCTTACATCAATGCCTGCTACTGAATCTCAGTTCCAGGTTTGTCTCATTTGTAAAACCATTTATATTGGACGGGATTCATTTTGATGGGAGTAACATGCCCAGCCCTTAAAGTATCCTGTATCCTGTCGTCTTCCAAATCCATAGAGCATTTACCGTCGCGAAGAAAAACAACTAGCAGTAAGTTTTCCGTTACGAATTAACAGTTGTAAAAAAGTGCAACAGGTTTGTATATAAAGTCTAGCTGTCATTATGGCGTTTAAGGTGATGGTTTTGGATCCATATATGCAAATATGTACCTCTGTAGACCCGAAGCCGTGCCAGCGGAACATCTGTTACAACAACGGCGTCTGCTCGACCTGCTTCAACGGCTCCTACAGCGTCTGTACCTGTCTGCCTGGATATGAGGGGGAACTATGCAATATGGGTATTGCTTGGCGGTTATTTCTAGCACTGCACTTATATTCGTATAGCACATTTTCTTTCTGAGACAATAGATGATTGATAAGCTTTTTTTTTAAGCTGTTACTTACGCACTTTATGTTCTTTCCTTTAAACTGATACATATACTTAGCTCTTCACTCAGGTGTAAATGAGTACCTAGCTCTTCTAGGGTTAGGGACGTCCCTCGGATAGGACGTTAAATGGAGGTCCCGTGTTTGGGGAGAGCCACACCCCGCGCACGTAAAAGAACCCACCACACCTTTCGAAAAAGAGTAGGGGCATGCCCCGGTGTGCGATGGTCCAAATCCTTCTATCTGGAGTTGGTGATTCACTACAAATCACCCGGATGGAGGCTTGGCGAACCTCCGTCTCGTATCAGCCACACGGTGATTTACATCATTCACCCGGGCGGGAGATCTGGCGCATCACCGTCTTGTACGACTGCCAACGAAAGGGTATGTCACCCCGAAAAGGGGCGGTATAATCCTACGCAAGGGGCCAGTTCTGGCCTGTGCACGCACTACTACTACTACTATATACTTAGCATTCGAGTAGCTTTTGGTGTTTACCTTTGTCAAAAAAAAGAATAAGCTAACAAGAAGCTTCTTCTCTTTAGATATTGACGAGTGCGCCTCCAATCCTTGTCAAAACGGCGGAACCTGCATCAATGGTGTGAACTCCTACCACTGCCACTGCACTGTTGGGTACGGAGGGGAAACCTGCCAAACAGGTATTTTTTTTTAAGAATCGAAGTACATCAATGAGGTATCGGTGTTAAACATTCAGTAGTTTCCCATACAGGCTTAAGTATAGCCATATATATTAAGTATTTACCTTTCTATATTGTCTCCAGACCTGGACCTATATTGTGCTCAGGTCGTCTGCCCGTTCAACTGGCAGTGTCAGGACGAAGGCAACCATTTCATCTGTCTGGGTAAGGAGCCAGGAGCCGTACTATATAGAATAAAGGGACTCTTTGTACAAAATCAAGTGTTTCATTCAACCGACGTTTCGATGACCAACTGTCACCTTCTTCGGGGTAATTCTGACCAACTCGCATTGCACTGCAGCTATAGGTTTCGCTGCTTATAGATGCTGTCCCAAAAGTAAAGTTAAGTATTCCTTTATACATATATAAATATACAGAGAAATTCAATGCGAGGTTTACAATGCGACGCCAAACCTAAAGGAGTGTATCATATACATAATTGTTGCCAGGTAACAATAAAGGTGCAACAACAATATCAGCTACTTTCTAAGAGTGCACTCCTTCATAAAGTGTCTGCCTACAAAAACATTTACAATATTCTCTCTTTCAGCTGGGACCAGGCTTATGGAGCCCTACTCGTGCAACAGCGCCTCCTGTCCTGACGGCCTGTACTGCAGGGAGGAGGGTGCGGCAGCTTTCTCCTGCAGAGCCGGGTGACTTCCCTGCTGTAACTCCGACCTGCAGCAGCAGTGTGCTGCATGACGCAGAGAATATGAACAGCACGCTGTGCAGAATAAACGCTGCATAAATTCACAACCCTTTGTCGTTCTTCTATCTTTCTGCTAAATGTCAGTGACTTTAGATAAGGTAGTCTTTCAGTGATTGGATCTGCTCAATGTAAGAGGTTTCACTGTAATGGTCAAAGGGGAAAACATGATAACATCAGAGTGTTATAAATGAAGATTCTGAAAAGGAGAGGGTAAATATTTTGCCTGTAAAACTGTGTGTCGGGAGCACTCCTATCATGCCCGTGTCTGGTTAAAAACCAGGCACAAGAGCGCATCCTATACATCAAAAGAGCTTAAAGGTCTTTATGAGATAGTAAAAAAAATGAAATAAAGACTCAAACTCTACCTCCATACCATCTTTCAGGTCATTTGGATGAAACATTTGGCGAAATGGTAGAAGGAAACAAAAACGTCAGGAAAAACAAACTTTCACGTCCATGCAGAAACGGGGCACTATTTCTTTCAGTTTGTAAAGAAGCCTTTATATTGCTTTCTTTCCTGTGCTGAAGAATGTTAATTTGAATAGTCGAAAATGCTTTATTTGGTTGACGGAAATATTGCGACACGAACGGAGTTTCAGGCAATCCCTCAGGTCATGGGTCAAGAATGACGTATATGAAAAAACATGGCGGAAACGAGGACGACACGATCTTTGCGGAAATGTTGTGAGTTTTAACCAGCGAATCGTCCCTGTTACAGTGTCTCTCTTGAAGAACTGGTTTTGCGAAGGATTGAGGTAAGGCGTTAGGCTCTCTTTGATGTCCTAGGTGCGTTGATACGGCGTACTTAAGTGACTTTGTAGGCGTCTGTATTGTGATGTTAGTTACGATGTTATGTAACCCCTCGTACGTAGTTCAAGCCGATGTGTTGTATGTACTTGTGGTGTAGCTTAATACAGTACTGGCCATCTTACGATCACGAGTGTAGCAACGCATCAAGAAGGAAACCAGCACGTTTGCAGTCGTTCGCTTGAAGTGTTGTTGGTTGCCAAGCACCACGTCGTTGTTGCGTGCGCGCGTGTGTGTGTGTGTACATTTGTGTGTGTGTGTGTGGGGGGGGGGGGGGGGGGGGTGATGGCGTAGTAAGTTGTTTACGTTTTCCTTTTTTCAGTGTAAATAATCTTGAAACTGGATGTTGATGAATAATTTGGGAAGATTGTGATTTCGGATTGCTCTCATCGAAATGTACGTGTGACAGCTTGCTTTAATTCTGGGGTGAGTGTAGACAACTTGTCATGATCACAAGACAACTTGACTAGCTTTCCTGAAATAATGCTTCTGAAACCTGACTTGTGTTTCTTTTTTAATCATTCAAGTAATCTGACAATTAACCTGTGCTGTTAACAAATATTGGATAAAACTTTGAGGTTTTGAATTTAAGAATGACTTGCTACAGTCGAAATCACACCATTGCTGACACAAATATTACTCTTATTATGGCCACTAGCTGTTTCTACTGGACACCTCCATACAGCAGCGCCTCCTGTCGGAATGGAGCAGAACAACAACACCGTGGACATGTCTCAGGTGAACCGCGAGGCTCTGATAGAGGATATCAGGAATGTGAACCCGTTTTTAGACAACCTGTACCGGGAAGGCGAGCTCACGCGAGAGGAGTGTGACATTGTGAGGTCCAAGACGTCTCGGCGGATGAAGGCCCGCTCCTTACTGGACATCTTAGACAGGAAGGGGCCGGGTGCCTACGGGGCCTTCTGTGCGGTTCTCAAAAGGGTTTGCCGCCCGCCGTTGGTCAGACAAGACGCCTTCGACTTCAGCTGAAGCGGTGCTTCCAGATCCCCCATCACACCCTCTGTTCATCTTGACATATCAGAACGCTGCCCGGTCCGAAGCTGATAAACAGCCAGACTTTCTAAATTTTTTAAAACTAAAGCTATCATCATGACATAAGAACCAGCCAATGTGGGGATAACTTTATCAATCCCGTTAAATTTGGTCTTTTTTGAAACAATTTTTAAAATGTACGATGTAGTATAGTACAGGTAAATTGTATTTATCATGTGCATACCAGTGCTTGATATTTATTCAATATTGGCAACTAATTTGAAGATGATACTGTTTGTTTATCTATATGTCATCCATATACATCTCATGTAGGTTATGTGCACACAAGGCATAAGCCCACCAAGAGTTATTGCACATTTGTCATTCGTAAGAAAAATGTGATGATATTGGTGTATTCTCAGTCTTTACAAGTCTGCATATGTCCTGCTCCCAGTGGCAATATGTCTTTGTGTGACTTAGTGTGAATGTGTGTGGGGGGGATAGTTTATGTGTGAGTGTGCATGTATTTGCATGTGTGCATTTGTGTATGTTTTTTTGTGTGTCGGTGAGTTTTTGTATGTGTGGTGAATATTTGTATGGAAGTGTGTGAGCATGTGTGTTAGTCTGCCTTTACGTGTGTGTGTATGTGTGTATGTTTATGTATGTATGTGTGCATGTGTATGTCTGGGTGAGTGTGTGTGTGTGTGCGTTTTTGCCTGTGCATAGGCGTATACGTGTGTGTGTCGGTGAGTGTGTGCATGTGTGTGTGCATGTCAATTTGTAGATTGAGTTTGCAATGCTGCTAGTGAGGTGAGCTAACTGAAGGCAGTTATTGTAGTCAAAAGGTTTATTTCAGCTGTGTGTACATGTGTATAGTTAAAGTAGCTTTTATAGATATTGGTAACTTCCCACCTAGTTAGCTCAAAGAAAGTTGTATTTAGGAAGCTACCCTCTGATCTTATACTTGATGTACGTTTCAGATGGATTTTTTAAATAATTTTTTTAGAAGATGATCGTCTTAACTAGACTGAAATAAATTTTATAAAACAGAAAGGAAGACTGCAGTACTGTCACACCTTTGGAACTGAGATGTATTATTTTATACAATAAACACCCATTAGTGTTTAATGTTACAAGATATCCTTTTTTACTTATGGGTTAATGACCCGCCTTTCCCTCGGTATATATGGTTTATAACGCCGGGTCATTTGCTATAGTTTAAAAAAAGTCCTTCCCGCACCGAAGGTGCATAAGGCGGCGCCCATCTCCGGTTCCAAAGCCCTTGGGCCACACAACGTTGTGCAAGTCACAGCAGGGGCTAGTCCACTGGTAGTTGTGTGTGTTTAACTGCCATACTCTTGCCCAAATGCTGAGTGCTAAGCAGAGAAAGCAGTATGTACCATTTTAGAGTCTTTGGTATGACCCGGACGGTTCGAACTCACGACCTACTGTATGCAAGGTGAACACTTTACCCATTAGGCCATTGCACCGTTGTATTTACTATAACCACCTCATAAATCCAACCCCGGCGCTCCTAGAAGTTTGGAAATCAGGCTAGCTTGGATGCTCATAAGAAAGGTCCATTTAGACTTCTGTCACTTCAAGCGTCCCTTACAAACACATCTGAAGTGCGGGCGGGCATCTCTATTCAGGGCAACCTGTCATGAAGCTATCATCTTCCTATAGTGATACATATGTAGGACACGCGTTATGAACAGGTGGAATGTATGCGGGTCATATGTACCAACACTTGTTGACAGATACAACGTTAGTGCACAATAGAGTATGGCTTAAGCTTGACGCCCCACCCGTCCTAAGAGCTGTGATCCTTTAAGAAGAAACTAGGTTGAGCGGCAATAGCCCGGGATAAGAACTCCTAACCATCTGGTCCAGAAGCTGGGTCGTTAACCAGTCAGCCACCCGCATTATCATATCAACAACCTGACCCTTAAATGCTTCCCGGTAGACACGCATGGGCGCAGGTATAAAAAACGCTGTACCAGGGCACCGGCGTACCCATGGGGACCTGACGCCATCTCCATGGTGACGTGACGCTCCCGCGGTTGGACCAATCGCCGCCAGCGACAGGCATACCTCCGGGCCGGCTCGAGTTTCGCGCCCTTTCTTGACGGCACAATCCCCGGCGGGAACCTCACACCTCGTCATGGGTGTGTCTTACTAACGTAACGTTTGTCCGGTATTATCAGCTCCGAGGCGCCTTTGTTTGTGTTGTAATCAGAAGAACACAACCACGGTCTATACCGTTTGTTTTCATATCAACAACCTCTCAACCTTGCTCGGTCTCACAGCAGTTGTGCTCAGGATTTAACTACTCACATTTGTATATAAAAACTGCTGGGTAGCGCGCGTAGTGCTGGTTTTACAGCGGACATAAGCGGCTGTCTGTAGGAGTGCAGTTGTTCTCCACTTGTGCCCGCCATGTAGGACCCGCCGTGTTTACACACAAGCAACGGCACAAGTTTCCCCGGAGAACCGTTTCCTCTCGTCGGAAGCGTCGAGCGAAGGCTGTAGAGCTGCACCCTGCAGTTGACTCCTTCGGCGGACCTCCATTTCCTATCCGGCATCTTAAAACTCTCGAATCCGGAGAAATATTTGCACAACAACCATCAGGTGGAGATCTGAGTGAGACTTTGCTACAGGAAATTATCGAGCCTCCCAGCGATGTATCCCAACACCAAGTTTAATCGCACGTTTCTCGGAGACTTCTTCTACGTGCCACCTAAAGACGCCACGAGGTAAGAATCAGCGTCTTATTATCTACTTGATTAGACGTCTTATTTTTCCAGCTGAATTTGTATAGACAATACCGTTAATGTGACTTAAGGAATTGTCCTGTAATGTTATGACTTGTATTGATACTTTTAGTATAAAAAGTATAAAGTCGAATGGATTCATTCTCAGCTAACCGACATCTTTCACACCGCAGTCATACCTCAGTAAAACATATCTGGAGCTGCATGGTTCCCTTTTAGAATTTTTATCCAGCCTGACACAGAGACCTGGATCGCTTCTTTAGCGGCAAAGGCTTAATTATTCTACCAATCCTTATTTCCTGAGGACGCAATTTTCTTAAATGTGAATCATATGGATTTCATTAAAATCCTTGGCAGACAGAATTAAGATGCCCCATCAGCAGTCTCTACCAGATCCACTAGGCTGACTGTATAAATGAGAGAATTGAGGTACAAGATTGTCCATGACAGTGAGCCACCAGAACAACATAAGACCACGCTAGCGACTAACATTAACTGAACGGGACAGGGACTTGCGGTTAGGTTTCAGATTTTCTTGTGGCGTTAACCGGTTGGCAAAATGCTATTATTTTTCCAAAGGGGTCACAGAGTACGCTAAAAGGGTTACAATAACACGTTTTATTCGAGCGACAAAGGAGTAAAAATAGGTGAACAATGCACAGACCCTTAATCCGAAGCTTACACTTCTTTTAATACAAGTACGCTGACCGCTACGCTAGCTTCCTCAGACGACGTTTGTGGGCTTATAATGTGCTGTTTGTCGATTGCCTCCATCTAAGTATAAAATGAAAATAAAAACAGACGTTTAATATAAGATATTGTTAAAAACGTGGCCACGTGGCTACACGTCTGTGGCTGCATCTCTAAGGGTTTTTAGGTGCACTTGTGGGGCTCCGAGCTACGTCAAATATAATTGGGTAGCTTTTCAGGCTATTTTGTCCAAAATCTTGCCACCTTCTGGCGTTTATCATACACGGCCGAAGCTCATTGAATGTGTGACGTGACAGGGGCCTTCCCACCGGCCTCTGGCTGACCTGGCCGCGACCCAACTCCGCGGACTTCCGGTAACAGCGAACTGAGGGCCGCCGTGTTGACAAAGTCGCGCAAACACCGAAGTGTACAAAACATGACAGGCTTCTATAAAAACAAACGTGTACAAAACATGGAGAGGCTTCTATGATAACAAACGTGTACAAAACACGGAGAGGCTTCTATGATAACAAACCCGGGAGTCTGGCTAGCAACGCGACCGGACAAACCTCTTAAAGAAACGACGCCTCGCCTTAGCGGAGGCATGGATCTGGGGGAGGTGTTCCAGTGGTCGTTTCTGGACGGGTTCTTGCTCGGCGTGAGGCGCGTCGACTACGGGCTGGCCAGGTGAGGGCGTCGGTGCTGCTTGTACCAGTGTCGGGTATGAGGGTGTTTCGGCACCACGGTCCAGGACTACCAGAGGGGTGTCGCCTGTGAAGGGTACCTTGTGCCCACCCTCCTGCCCTCCCACTCTTAAACTGTTGGCAGCCAGGCGTTGGGAGATAGCCTTTTGTATTAATCTTGTCGTGCTGAATTATCGGTAATTTTCAGGCAGGGTGAGGGCGCTTCTACTAGAGCTAGCGACTGCCATGTCCCCCCCCCCTCCCAACATGTTTTTAACTGTTGCAAATAGACGATACCATGGGCACCATCCTGACGGTTATTTTTTTCGAGCCTCCACATTCCCAGCTTTGAAAGTGTGTATACTTTCCCAGCAGAGGAGTGGTTCCGGCTGTTTTTTGACATGTTTTAGGCGTTTTTGTCGGGCTCTCCACTTTGTCATGTATTCGTAGCTATAGGCATCGGGTCTTGTGATACATTCAATCCGTATTTGTCGGACAGAAAAACACCAGGCACGATGGACTAAAGGAGTAAGGGTGCGCCTAACTTGGCTGCTGCTGACACGTAGAACACGCATAGAACAACTATAGGACATGTAGAAACACGGGCTTACTTCCAGACTTTGTTAGTTTTTAGTTGCTTCTTTGTTACATTTGGAATAGTTGCTATTTGGAAATAGCCACTATTGTGACATCAGAAACCCGAGCGTGGCGCGTGGCAGGCGTGACCGGGGAGGCGTGTTGACAACACCCGTGACTTTGTTTACGGTCAACGTTACATGTTCCTCCTCTCATGTGTATTGATTGCAAAGCAGTACTATAAAAACATGAGACTCAATGTAGCTATTCCCATAGCCTTTTTGAGGCGGTAGGAGCAGTGGGTTTTTGATTTACTGTGTCTAGGACTCGGTCCTGGAAGGGGAGTCCAGTCCACTACCTTCTCCTTTCACCGCCATTTACCTCCCCAACCGAAGTCAGGTACCCATTTTTACACCTGGGCGGTGTGAGGAAAGTCTTGTAAAGTGCCTTTCTCCAGGAATGATAGAAATCCAAACGTTGACCCCTTGATCTCTTGTCCGCTAGCCTAGTCAGTCGGCCATTCAACGCCATGCTAGGAGTGACTTGATGACGTGGCCATATTACACATCATAAAGGGCAATTCTATTTATCGCTATTATGGTAAACGTCAATCATCTCTTTCACGTTTCCTACAGCCCACCCGACCAACCCCAGGCTAAGGGCGACCTCCGGCGGAGTAAGTACGAAGTGCAGGTGCTCCCGGCAGGCCCGCCCCAGGATGCACCGTTCATGCAGCAGGCGGACTTCCGGAAGCTCCGCCCGTCGTACGAGAAGGAGCTGGCCATCAGGAACTCGCTCAACAAGTTCGGCAGGAAGTTCACAGGTGGGTCAGCATCAGGGTTATGGGTCAGGTTTAGGGTTAAGGATCAGAGTTTGGGGTCAAGGGAATGGATAGGGTTAGAGATCACAGTTAGGGTTAGAGTTCGGGGTCAGAGTAAGTGGTTAGGGTCAGGGATAGTCGGTTAGGGGACATAGCAGCGGACCCTACCAATATGGCGGTGGCCACCACCAATATTGCGGTGACAGCCACCAACATGGCGGCAGACCCACCAACATGGCGGCGGACCCCAACAACATGGCGGCTGACCCACCAACATGGCAATTGTCACCACCAACATGGCGCGGCGACCTCAAACATGGCGGCGGCCACCACTAACATGGCGGCCCTACCCAACATGGCGGCTGACCCACCAACATGGCGGTGGCCACCACCAACATGGCGCGGCGACCTCAAACATGGCGGCGGCCACCACTAACATGGCGGCCTTACCCAACATGGCGGCTGACCCACCAACATGGCGGCGGCCACCACCAAGATGGCAGCGGAAGTTCTTTAAACCATCGATCTAAAATGCCGTCTCTAAAGCCTTCTTCCCCCTTCCTTCAGGTGACCCCGGGTACAAGGGCCGAGGCGTCCAGCCCGCCAAGACGGAACTTCCAGACGTCCCGAAGAAACCGCCGTCTCCAAAAAAGCCGAAAAGGAAGACGTCTTATCCTTCATTAGACTTCAAGACGTTACCAGAGCTCTATCAAGGTCAGTATGCCCTAGATGAGCAGCCGTCCTATATACTTAACTTAACCCTATCTAGACCGGGCTTTTTTGAGACTTCCTGGACCGGGGGGGGGGGGGTTTCGACCCCCCCATCATAACTTCCGAACGGTATGCCCTATCATCACCAAATTTGCAGGGAGTGATGTTCACGTGAAGTTTTATAATTCCTGTAATTTTGGTGACGTTATGACGTAATATGACGTAATTATGACGTCATTGATGTCATTTTATTGGCTAAATACGGAATTCCCATAATATCTAAGCGCTTTAGACAAAATAGTGCGCATTATTGATTTAAAGGTATGCCAAGACATTTGACGTCAGTGGTGACGAATTTGACGTCAAAATAACGTCGAGCGATGACGTCATGTGTTGTTAGCGACCCCCTGGGATCCGCCATCTTGGATCGGCCATTTTGAAATTTTTAAAAATACTTTTTTCCCATTTATGACCCCAAATAACAGTCAAAATAGACAAAAACATTAATCTGAATGTTTCTGGTTAACAAAATTCCAGGTTGTGACGAATTTAAAGGCAAAAAAGCCTGTTTATACCGAAAATAATGATTTTGTCCGCCATCTTGGATTTTGAGCGATGACGTCATCAAATTAGCATAATTTATTAATATTGAATCATGAGAGTTACATTAAAATACATATAATGTTATACCTGTAGGAAACTAGTGTGGTTGAGCAAGAAAACATTGGAAACAGCTATGTTTAAATCGAAAGTTTGCCCCTAGGCGCCCCTCCCTAAACAAAGTTCTTAAGGAGCGTGCTTAAATTACATGTACCTCCTCCTTCCCCAGAGAACCTGCGTAAGAAGGAGCAGCAGCGGAGGCAGCAGGAGAAGGAGGAGCGGCAGAAGAAACGGCGGGAGAAGAAGAAGGGCGAGGCTGATGACGTCATCAGGCTGCCACAGTTGGCGCACGCCGCGCTGCAGAAGATGCATGACGTCAGCAAACAGAGTAAGGCATTCTTTGAATGCTCATTGGAACTTTTTAAAACCAAGTTAAAAAATAGATACACGGATAAAGGTTTTTTTTTTAAATTGAGGTTCTGCTGCAGTACGAAGGAAACCAGCCAGATAGCGCCAAATTGACATTGAACTTTGATTTGTCTTTGCAATAGATACCCACATACCAAATATCATTACGATCCATTTAAAGGTTCGTAGGTTATGCTGACCAGAACTATGCGGATGCACGGACAGACATACAGACACACCCAAAACAATATCTTATTTCTTTTTGGAGGGAGCAAATTTTAATACACACCCTAACCAAACCTTCCCGTCCCCAGGGCGTTCCTTGCCGGGCTCTGAGGGCGGGATGAAGCTGGTAGAAGCTCGGCACTCCGGAGCCTGGAGACCGCCGGCCCAGGTCTACACGCCGCCCTGGCCTCACCACATTCCCTACAATGTCTAACCAAACCTTCCCGTCCGCAGGGCGTTCCTTGTCGGGCTCCGAGGGCGGGATGAAGCTGGTAGAAGCTCGGCACTCTGGAGCCTGGAGACCGCCGGCCCAGGTCTACACGCCGCCTTGGCCTCACCACATTCCCTACAATGTCTAACCAAACCTTCCCGTCCGCAGGGCGTTCCTTGCCGGGCTCTGAGAGCGGGATGAAGCTGGTAGAAGCTCGGCACTCCGGAGCCTGGAGACCGCCGGCGCAGGTCTACACGCCGCCCTGGCCTCACCACATTCCCTACCACACACTCTAACCAAACCTTCCCGTCCGTAGGGCGTTCCTTGTCGGGCTCTGAGAGCGGGATGAAGCTGGTTGAAGCTCGGCACTCCGGAGCCTGGAGACCGCCGGCGCAGGTCTACACGCCGCCTTGGCCTCACCACATTCCCTACCACACACTCTAACCAAACCTTCCCGTCCGTAGGGCGTTCCTTGCCGGGCTCCGAGGGCGGGATGAAGCTGGTAGAAGCTCGGCACTCCGGAGCCTGGAGACCGCCGGCGCAGGTCTACACGCCGCCTTGGCCTCACCACATTCCCTACCACACACTCTAACCAAACCTTCCCGTCCGTAGGGCGTTCCTTGCCGGGCTCCGAGGGCGGGATGAAGCTGGTAGAAGCTCGGCACTCCGGAGCCTGGAGACCGCCGGCGCAGGTCTACACGCCGCCTTGGCCTCACCACATTCCCTACAATGTCTAACCAAACCTTCCCGTCCGTAGGGCGTTCCTTGCCGGGCTCTGAGGGCGGGATGAAGCTAGTTGAAGCTCGGCACTCCGGAGCCTGGAGACCGCCGGCCCAGGTCTACACGCCGCCCTGGCCTCACCACATTCCCTACCACACACTCTAACCAAACCTTCCCGTCCGTAGGGCGTTCCTTGCCGGGCTCCGAGGGCGGGATGAAGCTGGTTGAAGCTCGGCACTCCGGTGCCTGGAGACCGCCGGCGCAGGTCTACACGCCGCCCTGGCCTCACCACATTCCGCACAAGGACGGGGACCCGCTCATCCCGTTCGAAGCCATGTACCCCACACCAGGTAGGGTTAACACTCAATCTAATAGTCTTCTCTCGTTTGAACTAGGTAATTACGACCGCCTTTTTCAGTGCGATTCCTTTTTCTGTGTTTGGTTTTCACTTCTTTGTTTCGTTATTGAACTCGATACTTTTCTCGAAACTTCTAGTTTTCTATCAACATTTCCTGTTTTGTTTGAACCAGTCTTCTCCGCTGTCGGTTTTTCGTTTGTTTATCTAAGTCTTTTGTTTTCTAATTTGTCCCACAGAATTCGTAAAGAAGGAGCGTCGGGAGAAAGCGCGTACGCACGTCCCCTACCCGCACAACCAGTCGTGGCGCCCGCCGGCCGACGTACGCACGCCGCCTTGGCCGCACAAGGTCCCCGAGGACAAGCGTATCACCTGCCCGCGGGAGTTCCAGCACTATGTGCAGTACCACATGATGCCCGGCTTGTACAGTGCAGGTAAGGTTTAACACTACGTGCAGTACCACATGATGCCCGGCTTGTACAGTGCAGGTAAGGTTTAACACTGTGTGCAGTATCACATGATGACCGGCATGTACAGTGCAGGTAAGGTTTAACACTACGTGCAGTATCACATGATGCCCGGCTTGTACAGTGCAGGTAAGGTTTAACACTGCGTGCAGTATCACATGATGCCCGGCTTGTACAGTGCAGGTAAGGTTTAACACTACGTGCAGTACCACATGATGCCCGGCTTATACAGTGCAGGTAAGATTTAACCTTCGTAAAACAGTGGCATTGTTTTCTGTGTTGTTTGAATATTATTGAGGCACAGGATGTTAGGCGGAAGATGGTGTTACCGGAGATGGGCAGGATGGGAAGGTTGGCGTTGTAGTTTCCAAAGTCCAAAGTGGTTTCCCCGGCTTGCAGAATAATGCATACTATTTGACAGAAGTCACAAAAAACTCAGACAAACTCTAGACATTTCGTTTTCCGGTGGTATTAGTATTCGATTCCTTGTTCTAGTCTACAATAGTTGTGAGGGAGTAGTAGAATACAGCAGATCTTGACATGTTCGCAGTAGTTCCATTCTCTCTGTGACTTCCCACCACGAAAGAGCACGATGCAATGTTTTCTGTATCTATTGTGCATAATTGCAGAATTCTTTTAAACGCAAACCTTAAACTACGAGAAAACCTCAGTTACTAGGATCTCGGTGAAGTAAATGAATTTACAGTAATAAGTAATCGCAAGCCATTGCATTTTTTTTTTCAGATTCTGGTTTGAAGCCGAAGGTAAAGAAGGTGAAACCAAAGAAAGTCCGAGTTGAGCGGCCTGACATCTGGAGCTTCGACTCACAGAGATTCGTGTATAGGTCCATGCATCCTGCACTGCAGATATAAACCGCAAGGAGCGCAAAGATTTGTGTACAGGTCCGTGCATCTTGCACTACAGACATAAACCGCAAGGGGCACAGATATTTGTATGGGGACATAGATATTGTATTGCTTAAAAATATTTTTGAATGACATTGTACAAATGTATTTCTGTAGAGTTAATGAGATCTGAAGGAATGCTTGAAGCATTTTCGTCAGACATTACCGTATGTTATTATATCGCAGTTATATCAAGGAGGTTTGGTTATATCAAACACATTGTTACCAATAATGACGATTAGATGAATACTTTTTGACAGACAATAAATGATAATCTTCAAGCAGATGTTTGGGTTGGAATGTTGTAACGTTTTCGGAAAGTACGGCTGCTGTGTTGGGTTTGAAGGGTGTGAAAAAAAAACGGGCAGTCACCAAACTGAACGAAATTCCACAAAAAACATCTGCTTGGATATTAGTAAAATGAATTCGTCGGCACCATTGTTTTGTTTTTTAGGGATTTGATTTTTTTCGTTGTTCTGAATAACAATGACGCAATTTAGCTTGTAGTGATTGCAAGAGGATTTACTGATTGGTTGAATAAATGAATAAATGAGAGAAAGTGAGTGAGTGATTAGGTGGGTAGGCGGGTGAATGAGTGAGCAAGTGAGTATGAGTTAGTGAGTGAGTGAGTGAGATACTGAGAGTGAAAGAGTATGTGAGGGAGCGAGGGAGTCAGTAAATAGATAAATAAGAATACAGTGGTGAACGTAACTGAATGGATCAATAATTTTGACTTTGACTTAGATTTTTATTACTTTTAAGTCTAACAATAGTATTACTGCTGTGTACGCGCCAGTACTGACAAGCGCATACACAAATGACCAAACACATAAAAGTCACACATATACATTCAAACCCTTTTATATGGTCTAAACGAAATAAGATATTACACAAACACAGGCATACACGCATTTACAGCCCAAGAGCACACACTCGTAAGTACAAAAGAAAGTCAGGTCACCAATGCATTACCTTTAGTTAACTTTTTAATTAGTATTTATATACCAAGATACATCTCAAACACCTGCTGTACACCTTCGACAACAATTCCTTCGGTTAGATAAGATATATTTCTATCACACTTTCCGTTTTAGTACAGCCCTATGATATGCCTTATACCAGTGACGTAAATGGTCTCATACCGTGGTTATACACCCGGCTTTGGGTTATTGGTATCGTACCGCAGTTTCCTGAATCATGCTGTAACCGTTTGACGTACGCTAATTCACCTCGTCGATATACAGTCAAATTCAAATCAATTTAAGACATGTGTCACCACCCGGACTCTCTACCGAGTCAGCTACAGGTCAGAATTACTTTTGAACACAGTCCCATGATGCAATTCCCGTCAACATACGACTTTACCAGGCACTTCAGCAAGATGGCCGTCGGGTATCTTATTTCATCATGTTTACATCCGTCAAGTTAGTGAAGTCCATATACGGCAACCACACCGGGTACCGAGACTTAACACGATCGCATTGATTATATACGGTTCACAACGTTTAATAATACATGTACAGTTTATATGTTCAGATGTAAACAACATTTTTCATACTTATAATTACAAAAAGGGACATAACACGTTTGCATGATCCGGCTAGTCTATCGCCTATACATCGGGTTGACTAATTGATCCTATCCGTACCCCTAGTGTTGACACCTAAAACGTTACAGTACACGTCAGGTCGTATCTATTGCCGTGGTAACACGAGATTCTTCTAATATATAGAAATTAGTTTGAAATATATGTACACAGTACACGAAACAAGTACCAACTTGTAGGTTCAAATGATTTTCATACAAATGTTAGATATAGTCTACATATAGATATTGTATTCCACTATTATCAGAAATGGAAGGATACTTTACACTTAGATATATGAAGGCTGAAAGGCTAAGGCCTTATGTGCATTTCGAAGTAGAAACACACATACATCATATATACGTAGTGATTAAAGTGTCTGTCAGGGGTGAGGTCTACCCTGTAGAGTTGGAGATTTGAGTCTTCAAATGTAATGCAATTCGCTCAAAAGACAATCAGATGTTTTGAACTCCAATTCATAGATACATTGGTCTACTTTAAGTTTAGGATTCATAAATGGGAGACCAACCAAGAAAACAGGCTTGTTACCTGAGTGATTTTCCCCCTGTATGAATAAATAAATGAACCTTACACATCTCTAGCGATCTGATCGGCGTCTCCAATCTCTACCGCTAGAATCACCGACATTAATACTCAGCTATACAATCTTTATCGGCTTAAAGTAAAATAAGGCCATCACTTATGAACTCTTGAGTCTCCTGTACGTTTTAAGATGAAACGGGCCATGGAAAAAAAAGTCAACAACAAAGACCAAGCATGTGCCCGTTAACGTAACTTATGATGCCCTCATGATCAATGCATGTGCAGTAGACTCTACATATGCTAACCTGTTATCCAGCCTGTCGTAAACTTGGCGGAGTCTCTACGGGACTGAAAGGGCTCTTCGCCGCCCAGCGCAACTATGGCACCCGGCAATAGGTTTTTAATGGATGGGTAGTTTACTCTAATTCCGTAAAGCTACTACCGGGTGCCGACGTTCACCCTGGCGGTAAAGAGCTCCTAGTGCCCCGAAGAGAGCCAGGACTTTATACCCACGGTAAACGCCCTACATATGCTCGTTCCCAAGCTGTGGTTGGCTCAAATGCAGTAGTACAGGAAGTAGACCATGTTGAAGATCGAGAACATGGCTGGGAACAAGAATCTGGCGAAGTTGTCGATGGTGCTGACCTGCACCATGCGCGTGACGTCACTGAACCGCCGCACCACCACCGCGAGCTGGTCCCCAATACTCGTGGACTTCTTCAGGTCGTCGTCTTCCGATCTTTCCCGACAGTCGTCGATGTTTACCGAGTTCAGCCGAACTTTCCCGAGCTCCTTGTCGGCGTTGACCTGGTTGCAGACCGTGAGGGGCAGGTTGCTCCCGCCGTTGCCGAGCGGCTCAACCTCCTTCGGGTTGCAGCCGGAGTCCCCGGCAGAACGCCACCTCTTACCCGCCTGAAACGTCACAGAAATCAACATAAAACTTTCAAGCAAACAGGAGTCTTACCAGAGCAACTAATTAGATCTTCCTCCGGTTGCACCCTCTTCAACTAACTCGTGATCTTATCAGGAAATATCTCTGTCCCAGTAAAGAGAAGGTTGAAATGCAGCGATCGTTATGCAGGCTTGAATCTATTGACGAATGAACACTGAATTGATTGATTGATTGATATATAGATTGATGTTTACCTTGTCGACTTTGACCTCCTGCAGACCCTCTCTGTCCTTTTCCCTCTTGATCGCTGCCGCAATTCGTGAGGACTGGAAGTTTACGACAGCGTACTCCAGCAGCGCGGCGAAGGAGAAGAGGAAGCAGATGACCAGGTACACGTCGATGGCCTTGATGTAGGAGATCTTCGGCAGCGCCTGGCGCGCGCCGGTTATCAGGGTGGTCATCGTCAGCACTGTGGTGATGCCTGAAAAAGAAACAAAACGGGGGTGCGTCAGACAAATGACACTTATCAGGGTGGTCATCGTAAGCACTTTGGTGATGCCTAGAATACACAACACACTGTCACAACACACGATTATTTCTCACTGAATCTTTGGGCTTCTACAGTATGAATGACCCAGTTGTCATGGAAACGTGACCTTGATGACCAATGACGTGGGAGAAAGGTCAACCAGGAAGGTTGAAAAACCTATTATCATATATCCTGTTGGTTGGAAAGTTCGTCCACATCGAGTCATTTTTTAAGGAATCCAAATATTCTATCAACCATAAGACCTAAAGAGCACCAGGCACGTTGTCTCAAATGGAAACGTCTTAGAAGTAAACAAAACCGACCCAATGCGACTCTCGCCGGTACTGCATCCGGGTTGATCCAGAAGGAGACCCAGGACAGGACCACCAGCAGGATGGACGGGATGTACGTCTGCAGGATGAAGTAGAACGCCTGCCGCTGGATCTGGAAACTGAAGACGATCTTCGGGAAATCACCTGGATAGCAAAACTACGTTAGTACAGACTTAAAATCATCATCTCATTCCCATCATCATTACAACTACCATCATCATCACCATAAGCATCATCATTCATTATCGTTATCAACATCATCATCATCGTTATCAACATCATCACCATCGTTATCAACATAATCATCATCGTTAACAGCATCATCATCATCAGATTCAGCAGCAGCAGCAGTAGTAGTAGCTATTAGGTCAGTGCAACGTTTAACAAAGGGTTCTTCCCCATTTGCGGTCCTCCGCCAGTCTGGCAAGCTAGTTTCATTTGTTGCTATTTGTCATGACCGTTCTATCAGATCATCCTGTATTAAGAATCTTTTTCTGAAGATCGTAAGACTACAATGAGTTTCGTACCAGGTTTTTGTATTAGCATATAGCACATTATGCCGTGAGTTGCATGACTGTGAGGAGACTGACCTGTTTCGTAGCGGGCGAACGAGCTGTGCACGTTGAAGCTGCCTACGTTGAACTGCTGAAGCTTCAAGGTGGTTAACCCGGAGATGGAGGCTTTCCCCCTCCGCCACAGGTACACCATGTCCGCAAAGTTGTACCCGTCTGAAATATTCCAAATCGTCGAATTGATACATTAAGCATTATCTCTATATAGGAAATATAGGAATGAGCTAGAACTACATTGTGAGCGAGAAAATCCTCCCTACAACTGGCCCATGAGCGATGCAGGCTGCCGAATACATCCAACTTAGCCCCAATGAGTATCTTATATTTAAGTAAGAGGGGCTGAATGTTGAGGGGAAGGGGGGAAATCCTGGCTGGCTCCTAGAGTAAGATGGAATGGGCATAGATACCAGGAAAAAGGACGACGAAATACAATAATATTGTTGTATACGGAACGTTTTGTAATGAGACATTTTTGGGAATTGAACACATTTTGGTATGTGGCATATTTCGAAATATAACACATTTTGGATTTGACATAGTCAGGAATGTGACGCATTTAGGAATGTAACATCTCTACGAATGTAACAGTCCCATTGACTCACAGCTCTCGAACTCCAGCGTGCAGTTCTGCTCGTCCATCGGGTACTTCCGCAGATCCATGTCGCACTCCGCCTTCGCCGTGATCCTGGGCAGCAAACAACAACGGGCGGTTTATAGAGTTTTTTTTTTTTCCAGCGACATGGCCAACGTAAGAATGCCAATAGAATCTTACCGTTTCCTCACAGCAAATACTTTTGTATGGTGTTGAGATGTTACAGCGACTGACATGTTCAATGTTAGCTTATCAATTCTTTATAGTGAAATACTGTTCCCTCCTTTTTTCAACACGTCACCTTAGAATTGGTAGTTGCAAACAATTGTGCCATGATACCGAGAAGAGCAAACAACATCTGAAGGTCTACAGAGAATACAGCATGCTGTAGAGATCTTACAGCGATATGGCCAATGTAAAATTACTAATGACATCACGTCGTGAACGTCTTTGTTGAGATTTCACTTGATCGAAGTAAAATCACTTTTCAACAATGCGTACTAGTCCCCTTCCTTTTCTAGCACGTCACCTTCAAAACTGCGAAATCTTACAGCGTAATGGCATGGTCAATGTAAGCTTATTAATAAAAGGCCGTCTTCTTTTTCCAATATGTCACCCTAAAATGGGTACTTACACACACACATGTAGCCATTGTAGGTCCTTGTTTTCTTTCGTGACCTGGTATCAGCAGTCCCATCAATTTTGTTCTCATTCCCGCTGAAACCTAACATCACCCTAGAAATGCGGTAGTCAAGTCAGGCTTGGCTCGATCCATAACCCCGCTTTTAGTCACAGGATGTCGTTAGTATGGGTGCCGTCTATCCCGTCAAAAATCTGCGCTGACTGCTCACGAAATCAACGCCAAATGAAACAGCCTTGTAATTACTTTCTTCAACGACTGATGACTAGGCAGAACGTGGAGTATGAGTACTGAGGAATGTTGGATAAAGGCCAGCATGAAGGAAGCAGCAGGTGGTTTAAAAGAAGAAAAGCGAGGAGCTGGCGATTCTAGAGCGGCGTCGAATGGCTGCTGGGCTAGCGAACTCAGGATTGAGAGGTCAAGGGTTCTATTCCTGGCATTCCTGGCTAAACGTTTCGTCCTTAGAAAAACGTTACCCAAATTATCTCACCCCATCCGTGTAAAATTGATACCTGACTTTGGTTGGGGAGGTCAAATGAAGTGTAAGGAGAGGGGTGGACTCCGCATTCCAGTACCCTGCCCTAGACAAGGTGGATAGCAACCCACTGCCACTACGGGCTCAAAGGTTATGGGAGTTTTACTTTTCCTTTCTTTGTCCTGCAGACTTCATGCAAGTGGACCTCTGGAGTTAGTGAGTTGGTATAACTCTGTGTAAGTTGTACGTGCAAGTATACCTGGCGTTAGTGAGTTGGTATAACTCTGTGTAAGTTGTACGTGCAAGTATACCTGGAGTTAGTATAATTCTGTGTAAGTTGTACGTAATGACCTCTCCAGGGAGATTGAGGATGTAATGGGCATCTCCTTCTTCCTTCGATGTCACACTTTAAGACAACTCCTGATGCCCCTAACGTCTTGGGTGCATTAGTTCCAGCTCCCCGGAGGAGTGAGGCGTAACGTCGTCTATCGATTTCGCTTCAGGCTTTTCATTAGCAGCCCGGCAGGGATTACGGAAGGTCCGGACGGAGAAGCGCTAATAGGGTTAGAATTAGACAAGTCTCGGGCGGTCTCCTCAGACCCGCGAGCTACAGACGGGACACGGGATCTCAGAGGTGCACATCACAGGGACCGACGGGAGTTCACGTGACCCTGCCGTTCACAGGACTGTTGCACTGATGAGATCTGGCATGCAGATCACATTTGTTCATTTTTCAACATTGATAACTGTAGTATAGGTATTCATATATTTGTGTTTGGGCCAGATTTACACATGTGTTTGCCAAGGGAAACGTTGATTCAATCCTTGTTTCTTTAGCCTACCGAACAAACACATTCCAAACACCGTATGTGGACATCATCAAGGACGGCCCCGACTTCCAAGAAACGTTCACTTATAGCTTACGTTGCACGGGAAAAAATGCACGTGATCAGAGTGATTACGTCCAATAGCTGAAGAGGATCAGAGTATTTCAGTTTAAGATTGTTGTACAACATCCCTTATCACTCACCTAAGCCCGTATATGGTCCTGCCGTCCGGATACAGTCGTATCAGACCGTTGTACAACATCCCTTATCACTCACCTCAGTCCGTATATGATCCTGCCGTCCGGATACAGCCGTATCAGCCTGTTGTCCACAGTGACCTTGTGCAGGAAGGACTCCTTGGCGTTGGGGATGAAGGTGTCCGGGACCCACAGGTTATCCGCCAACCGTCCGTCCAGACTCAGCGACTTGTTGGTGCCCGAGAACGCCAGTCTTTGGTCCTGCCAGTACTGCCTCAGGAATATCGTGATGGTGTAGTCCTGGAAAGGAGGCACACACCATTATCATCATAATTATCATCATTATCAGCATCGGAATCATCATCATTATCGTCATCATTATCAGTAGAGCTGCAAGTACTGCCTCAGGAATAAAGTGATGGTGTAGTCCTGGAATATGCATATATATACATCACCATCATCATCAATTATCATTATCGTCATCATCAACATCCTCCTCATTACCAGCATCAGTCTTTGGTCCTGCCAGGACTGCCTCGGGACTATCGTGATGGCGTAGTCCTGAAAAAACATACAATAACAACAAACTTCATTGCACACCCTATGTACAAGGGAAAACGAATAGCATAGCCTGCAGCATAATTCTATAAACAGCCATGCTATGACACTCGTTAGCCTAACGAAAGACTGTAGTATGGGATTAGAATGCGCTTTTAAGATTATTGCTCGAAAATCTATCGGTAAGAATTCATTGGTGTATTCTCCAGCAAATGTGTGTAATATGCAGGCATATCCCACGTTAACACATACTTGCTAATACATGTATATACATATAAGGTTTCCCGTAGTAGTCTAATAATCTTGATGTAAAATCCGCAACATTACCAGTTGCCGTACAGTACAAAAAATGAAATGTAGATCCACAAGCCAAGGCCAAAAGAAAAATCGATTGAGTCTGGCGAAAAACCGAGTCATATTTCATCCGAGAAACAGGTGAAAGGTTTTAAATAGAAGTCAAACTGTCTCTTCCAAGTTGATTTCATTTTCAAAACCAAAGTGTAGCCTATACAGAATGTTTGGCACCAGCGGAGATCCTAAAGTAGAGTTTGCTAAGTAGTTAGAATTCCACGTTCGGCGCGCTCTAATCTGATACTGACCGGCAAAAAGTTTATTTTATTTGTGGAAACCGAGGTTCAGCAGATACAAACTGTATGGCACCTCAGCAGCGTGCTTACGTAGTCAGCGTGCTCTAACCATTCATTCATTCATTCATTTATTCATTCATTCATTCAACCCGTTACAAACAGATACAGATCGGCGCAAAAGGCTTGAGGCTGAAGAAGTTGAGATATCATCAAAATTCGTCAATTTCTTTTCCACACAGGGCACGTCTTTGGTCGGAATTATCAGGTTTACAGGATCTGGAATCGTGATAGCTGTCCATGCATCTATCATGTACTTCCTGTTTGGATCGTTGTAAAATTCATCACCTAAGGAAAATCTTTGGCCTTGACATTCCACAGACTAGAAGGTTCGTTCTATATGTGCCAGTAGAATTTTAATCAAAACATTAAAACATTATATCTGTTGTTCACGCAATAATTTGATCTTTCCTGTAATCTTTAAATCAATTGCCTATAGATAGGTCATGACGTCACAGGAAGGACTCCTAGACATTCTAGCTTATGGGGGAGTTACAAGTATTTCAGTGACGTCACGAACCCTTGCTAGCTTTCCAACCAAAAGGCAGGCAGTAGATTTTAGTAATCAACAGATGACATCAATATTTCCAAAAAAAAGCCAAAATTGACCGTGAAATTCATTCACTGGTACTTTAAGATGCGTGTAAGGTATACGTAGTTCCGAAGGTAGGAATATCTGAGATGTAAAGCCTGACAGTTCAGAGGCTATACGTAAAGTTACTAGCTGTACGGAGGTTGTATAGATGCTGTACGGAGGCTTATAGAGGCTGTACGGATGCTGTACGGAAGCTGTACGGAGGCTGTATGTGAAGTGACTAGCTGTACGGAGGATGTACGGAGGCTGTATGTATCTGTATCTATATAGCCGGTACAACCGCCTTCAGGCGTAACACACCAGCTTCGCAGGCACGCGGCGCGGCAGCAGCTGGTTGTATTACGCCGAACGTACGGTCTGTTGCATCTAGTATTTGCATATCTGACTGCAACCGTTCTTTAAAGCTACTGTGAGGTGACTAGCGGTACGGAGCCGGAGGCGGCACGGAAGCTGTACGTGAAGTGACTAGCTGTACAGAGTATTGATCCGCGGATCTGCTGACGAGCTGAAGCGTAAAGAGTTTGTAATTTCACGGCTTTGTCTCCGCGTGTGCTTATCGTCGGGTAATCACAGCGTATTTCTCCAATATGGTTCTCCTCGCCCATGGGAGGATCGCATTACGCCGCGGAAAAATTCACAGTAAACGGGAAGCTTTGAAGTACAATTAGCCATGTAGCTGTCGTCTTTTTACCTTTTCCGCGTATTTGGTCCCTTCTAGATGTATTTTTTGAGAATAATTCATGATATATTTTGTACAGAATAGAGTTTATATTTTCCTACTGAATTTGCTGTTCGACTAAGGAATTGAGAATGATCTGGTGGTGACGAATACGTAAGTCCTAGCTAGATGACTAAGAATTTCCCCTTTCTTATCAATCTAGATTCAACATGGGTCGAAAAAACATTAAGTCAGGGTTCGTTTCCTTGATACCAACTGCTGGCACGTAAAAATGACTTATATCCAGACCACTCTTTATTGTCCAACCCTGATAACCTCCTGCTGCATATTTGTTCCAGAGATTAACCAAGGTTACCATCTGCCTTAGACATTTGATAAGATGATGATCCATAACCATTGACCATAAACATTGACATGGTGACGATCCATGACCCTTGACAATGAACCTCGACATGGTGGTGACCCATAACCATTGACCAATGGTCCTTGATCCATGACTATTGACCCATGGCCCTTGACCGGGTCGACCATTGTATCTCCTCTCGCTCTGTCGGATATGAAGGCCGGTCCCTGATACATCCTGACCTTACAAAGGACACGTAGACTGACTCGGTGGTTATGGAATCTGCATACACCTGGCGGTGTACAGTTTTCTTTTGTACCTTGTCGGTCGCTAAGGTAACCAGACGGTCGAGACAAGTACATCAATGACTCCTGTTTTCTAACGTTGATCCAGTAGGAAAATTTTCAAAAGTTTGTTGATGGTTGTATCTTAACTATTTGAACTCAACTGAACTTAACCAAGTTTGACATTGCAACGTATGAATACAAATTACCCTTTCTGATTTAAGGGCACCAAGCAATTACTTCTGTTGTGCCTTAAGGGTTTCCTTCGCCTTGTCCTTTAATCTAGTAGATGCCTCATACTACAGTCTTTCCCATTTCGTGACTCTTCCACAGTAGATCATGCAGCTCGTGCTCCGGTTATATGAAGACAGAAGCGACCATTACAGAGGATTTAGCTCCTTGTTAGTCGAGAGTAACCGGGTGATGTGACTGTTACTGAGGTCTGATCAATAGCTTGTGAGCCGTTTGTAAGCTGACAGAGGTGCGTTCAGATATTAAATGAGTCCGAGGACGTGCTGGCCGACATCGTGTCTCCTCTGGCCTCATATGAATCGCTCGTTGACTTTGACTTGAAGCCGCGGCGAGGTCATGAACTCTACACTGCACCGAATCGTCTCGGACAGGAAATAGTAACGTTAATCCTCTACATTTCTCCCGTTGAGTCACGGATAATTACAGACCATACACGGCCCGGCCCAGCCAGCCGGCTTTACCGTCACCTGTAACCATAGTGCTGATGGGGGGAGTTTGTTGGAGGAGATCGATCGACCTTCTCCTTTTAATGATCCAACCGTCCAGGTCCGGCGCTGATTGATGGTTTTCTGTTGGAAGTGCATCTCTTGAAGACGTCTTGCCGATGGCGGTTCCACCAAAGTTACCAGCAATCGTTTAAAACGGCAAAAACGTCTGACAGATGTTTCTAACTACGTACTGACTCTTTTCACACTACATAAACCTTGCCAAACTTCTTCTGGGTTTCGCGCCTTTATAGCCAGCTGTAATCGTTTGACTTTACCCCCGGTGCTTCAGAAGACGCACGGCTTACGATGGGCCCTGATGAAAGGCTGAAGTCTGTCGGACACAAGGTCGTCTAAAACGTTCATTACAGATCCAATTTGCGCCGACAGCTCCGGAGTTATCAATGAGGGTTGGGAGGGGTGTTTCTGCTGAGACTGCAGAGATCCTATATTTACCGGGTTTGTCTCCTGCCTGTGTGTTCATTCAGAATGTCTATCTAAAAGACGATCACAAAGACATCAAGCCACATGCAGGGTAACATTGTAGTGATATGAATAGCGCTCTTAACATTCGTTAGCTGATGAAATTTGCGATAGTACAACACACCAAAAAGACCTTTAATGAATAGCGCCCTGTTTTCCTGCCAATGCATATCGTAACACTCACTTTCAACTTGAGACTGCGACCGCCGAGGAGACAGATCGATCAACTGATTGTACGGACAAAGAGAGTTTTTATACGGATTGCCTTTTTTGTCTTTAAATCATAGTTTTGCACCGTACAACATGTTCCTATTGTAAATTCAAGGGTCCCACAAAACCAAGTTGGTTCACTTAGCGGTCCCACAGGGTTCGCTGTCTAGTAGAAAGTACAAGCCTGAAGGCGTCCTAACAAAGCACCAGGGACACTGCATGAGGGCGATCATAGCCAGGATCCAGCAGCCCCGGTGGGCCCGATCATGGCCAGGATCCAGCAGCCCCGGTGGGCCCGATCATGGCCAGGATCCAGCAGCTCTGTTGGGCCCGATCATGGCCAGAATCCAGCAGCCCCGATGGGCCCGATCATGGCCAGGATCCAGCAGCCCCGTTGGGCCCGATCATGGCCAGGATCCAGCAGCCCCGGTGGGCCCGATCATGGCCAGGATCCAGCAGCCCCGGTGGGCCCGATCATGGCCAGGATCCAGCAGCCCCGGTGGGCCCGATCATGGCCAGGATCCAGCAGCCCCGGTGGGCCCGATCATGGCCAGGATCCAGCAGCCCCGATGGGCCCGATCATGGCCAGGATCCAGCAGCCCCGATGGGCCCGATCATGGCCAGGATCCAGCAGCCCCGGTGGGCCCGATCATGGCCAGGATCCAGCAGCCCCGATGGGCCCGATCATGGCCAGGATCCAGCAGCCCCGATGGGCCCTATCATGGCCAGGATCCAGCAGCCCCGGTGGGCCCTATCATGGCCAGGATCCAGCAGCCCCGGTGGGCCCTATCATGGCCAGGATCCAGCCAGGATCATGGCCAGGATCCAGCAGCCCTGGCCCGATGGGTGCGATCATGGCCAGGATCCGGCAGCCCCGGTCGGCCAAACTCGACGAGTTTCATGTCACACTGTCACACCACTCTGTCGACATCGGAGTTGTCTCAGAAACTTGGATGTCGAACTCCCTCCCGCCGTGCGCTATCGGACTGGATGGCTTCAACTTGTACTCAAGACACAGAACAGACAGAAGAGGAGGAGGGGTAGCTGTGTATGTCAAAGAACAGATACCTTCGAGGCAGTTGACGGAATACTCAGTACCTGACAATGTTGAAGTTGTATGGGTTTGGGCAAGACCTCACCGTCTTCCAAGACCTTTGTCAGCCATCGTTGTCTGTGGAATATACTCACCTCCTAACTCACCCCACCAGGACTTATTGATCAACCACCTCGTAACGGTTTGTGATGACCTTCGTGCAAAACACCCCGATATTGGCCTTGCTCTCCTTGGAGACTTCAACAGAACGGACATTTCGGAGCTCTGCAGCGGAGGTCTCCTGTCACAAGTGGTCAAGAACAAAACAAGAGGGGATGCAGTATTGGACTTGATTATAACAAACATGAAAGACATCTACGAGCGCCCAACTATCCTCCCGCCAGTGGGTCTCAGCGATCACTCGTCAGTCCTTTGGACCCCTGTTGTGAAATCCGCTGATAACAAGCCCACGAAGAAGATTGTTCGACGGATGGGTGAATCTGAAATGCATGAGTTTGGTAAATGGATAACGTCCCATGACTGGCCCGAGGTGTATGAAGCAGAAGGAGTACCTGCAAAGGCGAATGCATTCCACGCGATGCTGGAAAGCGCTGAAGACACCTTCTTTCCGCCCAAAGTCTTCAAAACCCACCAGACTGACAAACCGTGGATTACCTCTCACATAAAGCACCTGATCAGCTTAAGGCAGAGGGCATTCCACAGCCAACGCCCACTTGTTTGGAAGTTCTACCGGAACTTAACTCAACGAACACTGGCCACCGCAAGGAAAAGCTACTATGCAGACCGGGTTCGCAGACTGAAGACCGCAAATCCGCGTCACTGGCACCAAGAAGTAATGAACATGGCAAATATGAGGAAAACTACCTGTTCCATAGTGATCCCTGGGATGGAAGCAGACGACACTAGTACTGCTAATTCAATCAACAACAAGTTTTCCGAGGTGTCCAATGCCCTCCCTCGGCTAGACACTTCCTTGCTGCCGTCCTTCCTACCTTCTCCTCAACAGCTACCCACACTCCAGGTCTGGGAGGTATACCAACGTCTCCGGGCTGTCAAGGTCAACAAAGCCCCTGGCCCTGATAACATCCCTCTCAAGCTGTTAAAGGAGTTCGCCTGTGAGCTCAGTACGCCTTTTTGTCATATCCTCAATGCCTCCTTTGCCACCGGCACAGTCCCCAACCAGTGGAAAGAGGCAATTGTTGTGCCCGTTCCAAAATCTCAGCCAGCAAGCATTGAACAGCTCATACCAATCTCACTAACCTGCCAATTTGCAAAGATTGCTGAGTTCTTTGCTTGCGAGTGGATCTCGAAAGACATTCACTTCGACACAAGGCAGTTCGGCAGCCTTAAAGGCCGTTCTACCGTCCACGCGCTCGTAAGTCTGGTTGACAGACTATGCCAGGGTGCGGACAACCCTGGAACCATCAGTACCATCGTGGCCACGGACTTCTCGAAGGCCTTTGACCGAGTCCATCACAATACTGTGATAGCCAAGCTGCTAGACAAGGGACTGAGACCAGAGCTAGTACCGTGGGTCTGCGACTTCATTACTGCAAGGAAACAGCGTGTTAGGTACAGAGGATCACTCTCCGACTGGCAGACGCTCACATGTGGAGTAGCTCAAGGCACTTTACTTGGCCCAATCCTCTTCCTGGTTCTGATAGATGATGCTGCAACTGGCGCACTCAGTTTTGCTTTGAAATATGTAGATGATATGAACTTCCTGGAAACAAGAACGCTCCATGTCCCCTCCTGTCTGCAAAATGACCTAGACGAGCTAAACTCTTGGACAAGGAAAAACCACATGCTTTTGAATGGTACCAAGTGTCTAGCAATGCACATTACGTTCTGCAGGAACCCGCCACCGTTCCCTACATTGCAAATCGACTCCTCAACTCTGTCTGCTGTGCCTTGTTTAAAAATACTTGGTCTCCGCATTCAGAAAGACCTACGTTGGAATGAGCAAGTCAGTTACATGTCAGCGCAAGCCGCAAGAAAACTGTTCATTCTCAAGCGACTCAGAAAGTTCAACCTCTCACCTGAAGAACTACTTACCATCTATATAGGGTACATTAGACCCCTCCTCGAATATGCTGTCCCCATTTGGAATCCCGGACTTACACATCGCCAAAGGGACCAGCTGGAGAGAATTCAGAGAAGAGCCTGCCGTATCATCCTCGGCAGAGCCTACCCTGGATATGCGGAGGCACTGACTCAGCTGGGTCTCACCACCCTGTCTGAAAGGCGCGAGAGACTGTGTTTGAAGTTTGGCAGATCCCTGCTAGGTTCCGAATTCGAACACTGGTTGCCTTGTAGAAGATCTGAAATCTCGGGTAGACGCACTCGTAATGGGCACAAACTGAACATTCCTAGGGCAAATACGCTGAGATTCAGTAACTCGCCGATTCCGTACCTCACGAAATTGCTCAACCAGTATGGTTGCTGAATCTCGGTGTGTTTGCCTTGGGAATGCTCTGTTCAGTAACTAGTATCTTTTTCTGCGCCATATTTGCCGATTTTTTGAAGAAACAATATTGTCTACTATGCGTATTATGTATAAGATTTTATATGCGCACGAGATTTTATGTACGTCGACAGCAGTGGAACTTACTGTACATTGGTTTTTAATTCAGTGTATGTGAACTGCGATAAACCAATAAAACACATCTTGTATCTTGTATCTAATCATTACAGCAGCCCCGGCGGGGTTTGTGCTCTGCACGAGGCGGACGGAGACGTGGTTAACGACCATGATAGAGTGTTTCATTACCTGACCCCATCAGGGCACGGCCATGGCGGCGTCTCATTCTAACGGGCCTTCAGGCTACACTGACCGCGGCTACTCTATAAACTTCACTTAGACTCCCCCACATGATTTGGATTTATGGCGAAGACTTCTAACTGGGGAAGAAGGCAACGTATTCTGCTAAAGCCCGGCGGTAATCGTTCCTGCACTTAATTTGCGGTTGATGTGTTTGTCTGCAGTGGTAACGTATAGTCTGCGCATGACCCTGTAGAATAACGGCTCACAGCGCATACACTTTAGGCATCCGGGCATAAATAAAGCCCCAATATGTGAACACATTTTTGATAATGTCCATTTCTTTATATTTTTTTTTCTAGTTCTCTTTATCTATATATGGCTCGCCTACTGTGCAGCCAAAATTTCCTATGACGGAGTCGTATGACCTCTTGGTGGTATGTTTTGGCTTTTGCAATAATAATGTGTTACTGGCAGGATTGACTAACGTCCAGAACAATAATATACACAAAAGTTCCTCTGAGTTCTCTTTTGAAATAATCAACAGAAAGTCTGTTATCTTCCATCAGACGTGACCAATAGGAGACCTGCAGGGAATCCGATATCCATACGTCATGTCAGAGTCTTCCGTACAATCAATAAAGGCGGTCTGTAAACTTCAGACAAGCATCAACAATAGGACAATAGGGCCATTCAAACCCGCAAGGTGTCAAAGTCTTGACTAATATCCGGCGGTTCCTTGAGGTGGTTATGAATATTGCCCGAATGGTCTTGACCTTGTTACGACCTTGTCACTCAACTGTCGGTATAATAGACGACAGGTCAGAGGTCAGGTCAGAGGCGGGAACCATAGATGATTGATGAAGAACTGGCGATGGTAAAATGCAGCCTAACATGATTCTTTATATTTAGAGCAATATAATTGTGAATAGCCGAGCTAAATTGGCGTCATTCCGTTTCATTATCTCACCTTCATAAAGGCAGATGATTAATGTTTTTTCTCCTGACCCTAAAATTGCCCACCACCACACACTGACCTTACTCAGGGCAAGGGGCCGAGGGGAGTTCCGCAACTTATGACAGCCTCATGGACATTTCGTTCGAGCATACAAATAAGTGCGTATATATAGAATGTTCGGTTGTTCTAGTAGCCATATTCAGGTTTATATGAATGGTCAGGACACGTGCAGACATAGGATGTCGATAGTCTGTCAAAAGTGCATGCCAAAACATTACAATACAATACAATACAATGCAATACAACATTTCTTTGTCAAACACTATTTATTACTACCAAAACATGAAAGTTTACCCGTTTAACTAGTTCTATTTACATCTATCTAAACATTCCAAAGCAGCCCACTCGATGGACATTTCCCAAAAGTACATGGATAAGTCTTCAGTACAATTTAAAGTTTTCAAGGTTACAATTTACACGGTGCATAGGCTATATTACTTTGTTATAACATCACTGCAAATCCAATATCAGACCAACTTTGTTTCCCCCTGGCAGTCTCCAATGAACCCTTCCGAGGCCTTGAAAAGAAGCAAAATGAGGTGGATGAACTATTCATAGTGAGTCATCCCGGCTTTCAAGTTTATTAGTTCGTCTCCGTGAACTGCTCTGGCAAATCAGTCTGTCCGTTTGACCGTAAATTGTGCCCTCTTTGCAGTCTTTGGAAGAATAATGACATACTCCAAAGTACTAAAAATAACCAGTTGTTCCCGTTTAAAGAAGAGGACAAGACCACTATGCTTGTCCCAGAGAAGTCCTGGGGGGGGGGCGTAGTGTAAACAAATTCAGGTTTGTCTCCTCCTAACGAAGTTAACCCTCCGTTTATCACAAAGTTAAGCTTGAGTGTTCTCAATCAATTTAACGTCACAGCAGCTCTTTAAACCCGGCCTTGATTGCAGGCCTTTACTGATTAAGCACAAGGCCCTGGAATATCGTCAGGCGTTAAATCCGGTTTATCTATTCCTTGTGTGTGCCGTGCATCTTAAGTTAACTCACTGCGTTAACACGACTCTTCTCGCTTTATCTGGCGTTAGAGGAACTCTTTAAGTTAATAGCAGCACTTTCTCACTCAGGCACAAGGCACTCAGGATATCGAAAAACATACAAGTCCAGGTTTATATATCCCTCGTCAATGTTTACTCCCTTGTTGACCTGTGAGATCTGGCCACAATAAAGCTCTACTTACCATTTTCAACTCTGGGGTATAATTTCTACTCACCATGTTCACTTCTGAGATCTGATCTTTACTCACCATATTCACTTTTTAGATCATTCTTTACTCACCATGTTCACTTCTGAGATCTAAGCTTAACTCCCCATGTTCACTTCTGAGATCTGATCTTTACTCACCATGTTCACTTCTGAGGTCTAAGCTTTACTCACCGTGTTCACTTCTGAGATCTGATCTTTACTCACCATATTCCCTTCTGAGATCTGATCTTTACTCACCTTGTTCACTTCTTGGATCTGATCTTAACTCGCTATGTTCACTTCTGAGATCTGATCTTTACTCACCTTGTTCACTTCTTGGATCTGATCTTTACTCACCATGTTCACTTCTGAGATCTGATCTTTACTCACCATATTCACTTCTGGGATCTGATCTTTACTCACCATGTTCACTTCTGAGATCTGATCTTTACTCACCATATTCACTTCTGAGATCTGATCTTTACTCACCATATTCACTTCTGGGATCTGATCTTTACTCACCATATTCACTTCTGAGATCTGATCTTTACTCACCATATTCACTTCTGGGATCTGATCTTTACTCACCATGTTCACTTCTGGGATCTGATCTTTACTCACCATATTCACTTCTGAGATCTGATCTTTACTCACCATATTCACTTCTGAGATCTGGCCGTGCCTAAGCTTTACTTATCATGTTCACTTCTGAGATTTGGTCGTCCTAAAGTTTTACTCACCACGTTCGCTTATGAGATATGGTCGTGCTAAAGCTTTACTCACCATATTCCCTTCTGAGATCTGATCTATACTCACCATGTTCACTTCTGAGATCTGATCTATACTCACCATGTTCACTTCTGAGATCTGATCTTTACTCACCATATTCCCTTCTGAGATCTGATCTATACTCACCATGTTCACTTCTGAGATCTAAGCTTTACCCACCGTGTTTACTTCTGAGATCTGATCTATACTCACCATATTCCCTTCTGAGATCTGATCTATACTCACCATGTTCACTTCTGAGATCTGATCTATACTCACCATGTTCACTTCTGAGATCTGATCTTTACTCACCATATTCCCTTCTGAGATCTGATCTATACTCACCATGTTCGCCTCTGAGATCTAATCTTCACTCACCATGTTCGCCTCTGAGATCTAATCTTCACTCACCATGTTTACTTCTGAGATCTGATCTTTACTCACCATGTTCGCCTCTGAGATCTAATCTTCACTCACCATGTTCGCCTCTGAGATCTAATCTTCACTCACCATGTTTACTTCTGAGATCTGATCTTTACTCACCATGTTTACTTCTGAGATCTGATCTTTACTCACCATGTTTACTTCTGAGATCTGATCTTTACTCACCATGTTCACTTCTGAGATCTAAGCTTTACTCACCGTGTTCACTTCTGAGATCTAAGCTTTACTCACCGTGTTCACTTCTGAGATCTGGTCGTGCTAAAGCTTTACTCACCATATTCCCTTCTTAGATCTGATCTATACTCACCATGTTCACTTCTGAGATCTAAGCTTTACTCACCATGTTCACTTCTGAGATCTAAGCTTTACTCACCGTGTTCACTTCTGAGATCTAAGCTTTACTCACCATGTTCACTTCTGAGATCTGGTTTTTACTCACCATGTTCACTTCTGAGATCTGGTCGATGCTGGCTATGGTCATGCTGAAGCTCACTTCGACCGGAGGTCCTGAAGCAGGAGGAAGAGGCGAAAATCATCACATGTTGTGTGTCAATGCTACTATTCCACGACAATTCGCTATATGCAATACCAACCTTTATGTAACATGTAGTCTCCATACAAAAAATATGGAGCTTTCCATACCCGTTATCAATTAGGTTGATCTAAGGACGAGTGTGGCATTACTTGCCTTAAATTGTACCCTATGCCATTGCACGGAATATAAATCCTCATTAATTGTCTTGCTATATTGCTTGTTAAGTTTGATTCATGTTAATACGTTTATTGCAAATTCATCCCCGTGGGCTAATTGCAAGTTGCAATAATCAATGACGATGAACGAGCATAGATTGAAACATAAGGAAATATTTGAACATATCGGTAATTTGACTTGTCTCCGTACAAAGTGTTATTGATCAAATATCCTGATGACGAAGCAAGAAGAACCGTTTGTGTTAACCGTCTTCTGTAGGTAAGGAGGTTTTAACTGGTACATTAATTACATCTATTTCTAAACGCCTTTTTCAGGTTATTTTCCTACCATTTTGCTGCGGCCTTGGAAGCTGAAGCAAGGTGTTACCAGTTTTAACAACATATATATATATATATATATATATATATGATTTTATATAGGCCCAGTCTAGGATTTCAGTCATAAAATGGCGGTAAACGTGTCGGGTTGTATCCCGAGCCAGACCACCGAAGCTGGAAAACTACAGCCTTGTCGGGTGTCAGCGCAGTCGTGTCCATTTACAGTAAATTGCCTCCTCCTTAATAGTGCCGTAATTCCTGCCGCGGCGTCAGGCGGCAGTGCGAGCGTGTCGCGGCAGCAGCCATTACGTTATTACCGTAAAACCGAGCAACAGTAGTTAATCCAAGCTTCTCTTTGTCCCTCTACCTGTGCCGTTAAGTAGAACAATCTTGTAAGCCAGGCTTTTAAACGTTATTGAAGAAGAAATTGGTCTCGACTATTCATTTGATAAGGAATACCTTCACACATAGTTGCAACTGTACATAAAAATGCAGAAATTTCGACATAATACATTTGTGTGAGATCTCGAATGTCTTTAGGACAATAGCGTACAAGCAATAGTAAAACCCAGCAGTTTTCCGCAAACAAAGCATCCGTCAATGTAATATAAGTCGGCCTTGCTGCGTCACGTTTGGTGCTTTGTCACGTTTGGTGCCTAGGCACGGTTTGTGACAGTGCCCGCGTGTCACAAACCGTGCCTGGGACAAAAGCACGGTTTGTGACACTCGGACACCGTCACGAATGGTGCCCAACCGAGCACAGTTCGTGACACACAGGGGGTCTTATCCCATACTGTGCTTTTGGGCGGAGCTTTAAGTGCTTTGAGGGGGAGGAGTCTGCCCAACGCGTTTTTTTCCCTGCAGCCCGCCATCTTTGTTTTTTTCGGGGCGCTGGGATGAGAAAGAATCAGCGTAATTCTCGCTCATTGAAATACATTTCGCGCTTGTCTTGGATGATTTGGACTTAGAGTTGATGTGGCACAAACAGACGGACGTCTCATCACGAATTTCTACAACAGAAATCCGTCCCGAACCGTGCCATTCACGACTGTGTCCTGAGGCACGGTACGTGACAGTGCCGGAGTGTCACAAACTGTGCTTTTGCCCCAGGCACGGTTTGTGACACTCGGGCACTGTCACGAACAGTGCCCAGGCACGGATTGTGACAGTGCCGGAGTGTCACAAACCGTGCCTGGGGCAAAAGCACAGTTTGTGACACTCCGGCACTGTCACGAACCGTGCCTGGACGGTGCCCGGGGCTACAACTTCCCGTAGTATTGATTTAGATCGGGCGAGCTGACTGCCTCGGGACGTCGAAGTAATCGGCAAGTGTCCCGATCCTAGTCTAGATCTGGTTTCCCTGGATAGAATATATTTAGTCTTACAAATTGTTTTTTTTTAGCATCTGTTATAGACACTGTCTTTTTGTGCCACTTCAATTCTAAGTCTAAGTTATTCAATTATTTTACAGAGCGAGAATTACGCTGTTCCTCCTTACCTCAGCGCCCAAAAAAACAAAGATGACGGGGGTGGGGACTGCGGTAAACAAAAACACGCTGCCTTATATGGAAACGCGGGCATCACTGCCCCGTCAGTCACAGTGATTGACAGCACTTCCGGGCACAGTCTGTGACGGTCGGGCTGTGTCACGTTCTGTGCCTGGGAAAGCATAAAACGTGACAGGCATGGTGTGTGACGGTACAGGCCTTATCGTGAATGGTTCGTGTTGACAAGGTATTTCCGTTTAAGAAAATACACGTCATTGGCATCATAATCGGAATTAAAGTGTCATGTTCAGTTAGTTAGAGGAATGAAAATAGAGACCTGCTTTTCGATCTAATTCCGTAATATCAAACAGTGAGTTATTTGCTGATGTGGGATACTTAATGGTAACTTATGCTGTTCAAAGCCTTTGTCTGTATTTTGTTTTTTGCTTCACTCCGTAGTCACCACTATTACATATAGCACTTATTATTTAGATGTGGTTTCAGATTACGTCTACGATTTCAAGTTGAACTGACGCTATATGTTTTACTTTTCTTTAAAGTTTGTTTTCGTTTTAGACAAACGGGATTGAGAGGTTGTACTTACCATTGAAGTTCGGTCTCAAGTTCCGGTCGTATCCCCGACTCTCCAGCATTTTGATCAGAGTGTACTCAGACCTGGGGTAAAAAAAAAAAAACACATGGAAAAATGCCATCACAAGGGCTGCAAACAGTCATAATGAAGGCACAGATGTAAGTATTTTTGGCCGTTCTTCTGATAGATTATGCAGTAATTCATAGATAACTGAAAAGGCTACCTGGAAAATCACCAAAAGGTCACCAGAACACGTTAAGATTATGTTCGACGCCCTTTTTTGTAACGGGTCAATAGGCGGGAGTAGAAAATCGGATACGAAATAAAACTCTGCAATATACGTTGATTGACGGCATGGTCATTACCACTAGTATCGACTACCTTTTGCTACATGTATATTTGTATGGTGCCAGCAGGTTAGATTTTTTCAGATCTTTAATTGTTTGAGCATCTCTTAGACGAAAATAACAGGGCAGGTCCACCCGCCTTTGACAGGCCGGCCTGGTTATTGGATGAAAATCGTGACTGAAAATTAAATCAAATAGTGAATCCGTTTTGATGATATGAATACGACGATTTGTGCATTTTGATTGATTGCGACAACTGTTTTAGCGTATCGACCAGAAGGCTGCTAACAATGGCGACGAAAACAAATTCTCAGTAATCCTATTTTTAAAGTTCGTTAGCAATTGCCCCCCGTTAACGAAGCATTGGCGTAAACTGATTTAAGATTAAATAATGGCTCTTTGACACGTTGAACTCCTTTCCCGCCCTCAACAGGAAAAGAAGGTCTACGTATCCAACTTTCAGGCACTAGGGTCAACGCGCTCACCCCCCATCCCCCTCCACCCGACGAGCAACTTTGAAACAACAGGAGCTAATTGATTCATGAGCATACAACCTCGTCTGAACTTGCTAAAATTGACTTTTCTTCATCAACATATCTATTCAGAGGTTTGGTATAAAAACCTAGTTCTATCAGATCTGTCCTTAGTCACTGATAAAAGATAGCGGATGCTATCTGTAAAGTCTGACTGTTTCAAAATTCTATCCAGTTGCTTGAGTAACTATTTTTGGCGTAATGGCGCTTTGATTGCATTAGATCATCAGGCAGGTCTCACCAGCCAGGTCTTCTGAAGCTGTGAGTTATTACACGGATATCAACAACTCCGGATCTTGCAATTAATAACAGAGAGATCGTGTCACCCTGACACTTAACCACATCTGCAGCATACCCAATGCTCCACCCTCCTTCCCCAACATCCTGCTTATGTCATGACCGTAATCTGTTTCTAATCTCAATGCTCGTAAGGGATCCCCTGGAGGAGTCTTCTACAGAGTTTCTAGATTAAGCCTGAAACAGAATCTGACACTTGATATAATATAAGACTCCAACCTTCTCTCAAAGTTCCTGCAGAGCTAATGCAAACACGGAATCAATTTCCGCTCCTATTAGTCTTTCGATGAAAAAATACATACAACCAATTTACATCTGCTCCGGGGTTAATTATTAGTCACATCGATCCCTCTCTAACCGGATTGTGGAGTCCTGAAGGACTGAAAGTTGGACCTGCTGACTTAAAAAAGTTGCCTTGCTTCAAGCAGCGTGATTTTGTTAACATCTCGTGCTGATGAGCTAGGTTCCCATGGTAACGGATAACTTAGTTCGAGCTCCACTGCTGTGTGCTGTCTCTATCCGTACCGTGGCATGGGGCGAGAGCCGGACGCATTGACGCCAAATCAACACGATATGATATGATTATGCTCATAAAGAACTATATCTGAAAGTAAACATAAGGCTCAAATGTAGTCGTCCATACCATTGAATTCTCATTTCACAAAGGAACCGTAAATTCCAGCATTGCTAGACCTCCTTTGCGAATTTTTGCTAAGGTCTGCCAAACTCTACTGGAGAGATGATCAACAAATCCACAGTATGGGTGGTATGATGTCTTTGTCGTAAAAAGGAGTTTTCATCTATTGACCGTACATTATATAGAATTTGAAGAAGCTATGCTACATGAGACATACTATATCGAAGGCGAAGACAAACTGAACCCAGAGTCGTCTTAGCTTGGAAGCTAATGAGCCTAGGTGGGATTGGTACTATCGTGAAGGGTTAACGTTAATGGGCCCACAAGACACATAGTAATCTAGACTGACACATTTCCGAAGGACGCTCAAAGTTGCACCAAATAGAATATGCAAGACACGTACTGGAAAACTTCACACGACCGGCTTACTGGAACTGATGGGTGAATATAGAATCGACTCCAAGGCTAAATTGCTTACTTCTTCATGTGTCTATCCTGACAGACCGAGTGCTCTTGAAGCCGTCGTCTGACATTTGTACAACAGTTCGATCTCCACTAGCTCAACCTTTGTCTCGTTCAGTATAACCGCATAGCAGACTGGTGAAGTGCATTACGGTATCAACAGCACGTCACGCTTCGTGTCCACATTGGAAACTCGGTAATGGGCTGGGTAAAACGGAGCCAGTCGTCTGTTTGTTTGGCCAGCCGGGTGAGAAACCAGCCTCATGGGTGCGACATCCATCTTCGAGCACCTTAAGCAGAGAGCTGTCCCTGGGAGACGTTTGTCCCAGGCTGTTCCGGACAGCTCAGCTTTCTCAATTTTAGTCGGAAAATAAGATAGAGTTTTAAAGTGGGAAAGAGAAGCCCATTTTTACCATACAATACTAATTTATCACACATACAGCATATTAAGCATACAGAAGAGAGCTTTCCTCATTCTGTGATTAGATAGTACTTGATTAAATCCACTTGAATTGTACATGTGGTGATACTAATTACTCTTTGAGTTGATATATACATCCGTTCAAAGGAGTACAATTTCCGCCCCGAGCTGCAGCCGAGTCCTAAATCCTTAAGTGCTCATGATCCAGTCAGCGCACAGACGTAACGTTACACCTGGCTCTAGGTGAACGTGGCCGGAATCTGCAATAATTGTTTTTCTAAGAACCCTCGCTATCATCTTGTAGAATTAGTATTTTGCATTGGTGCCGACGCCGTGGTCGTGACCATGAATTAAGTGAAGCATTCTGTCGATTTTTGGCAACGACCATGGATCAGGAGTCAAGCCTGTGCTAAATACTCCGCTCAGCGCCGATAAGACGTGCCCCAAGTTCAGCAACAGTTCTCCGTAATGAATATAAATGCCGGCATGTTTGGACGGCTGATTGGCCCTGCCCTCGGTGTACGCTGCAAGGATGGAAATGGTTGTTCTGCTGTAAGTGCTGACAGACCGAGCACACGCACGGCAGATTCTGAGTACCGACTGTTTTTCACATCAAGAGGAGACCTGGTATATGTGGTCATCAGTGGATGATACACTCTCTAAGATCCCTTAATGTATGCAACAGAATGAAAATGAATTACCTATTGAGAATCCTGACACTAGAGACCGACACGCCAGATTCTACCGGCTGTTTTTTTTTTTCATCAAGAGAAGACCTGACGTATGTGGTCAGCAGTTATACTCTTTAAGATGCCTTAATGTCTTTTAGAACGTAAGATCTAAGATTGTATGCAGCAGAATGGAAATGAATTGTCTGTTGAAAGACCCGACGGACGGCGCACACGACAGATTCTACCGGTAATTTTTACCGTCAAGAGAAGACCTGGCTTTTCTGGTCAGCCGTTGATGAAATACTCTTTAAGATACCTCAATGTCTTGTAAAACTTAAGATCTAAAATTGTATACAACGGAATTGAAATGGATTGCCCGCTGAATGGGAAACCGAGTGGACAGATTCACGTTGAGAAGCAACCTAATGGATGTGGCCAGCAGTTGATGAAACACTCTCTAAGATGTCTTTGTGTCTGTTAGAACTTAAGATCTAGTCTTGTATGCCACAGAACGGAAATGAATTGCCTGCTGACGGTCCTAGCGCACGGTGGATTCTATCGGTAGTTTTTCACATAAGAAACGACCTAGTGGAGGAAGTCATCAGTGGATGAAACACTCTCTAAGATGCCTTTGTGTCTATTAGAACATAAGATCTAAAATTGTATGCAGCAGAATGGAAATGAATTACCTACTGAGAATCCTGACATAAGAGACCGACACGCCAGATTCTACCGGCTGTTATTCACATCAAGAGAAGACCTGACGTATGTGGTCAGCAGTTATTGAAATACTCTTTAAGATGCCTTAATGTCTATCAGAACGTAAGATCTAAGATTGTATGCAGCAGAATGGAAATTAATTGTCTGCCCTAAAGTCCTGACGGACGGCGCACACCGCAGATTCTACCGGTACTGGTTACCGTCATGAGAAGACCTGGCGTATGTGGTCAGCCGTTGATGAAATACTCTCTAAGATGCCTTAATGTCTTGTAAAACTTAAGATCTAAAATTGTGTACAGCAGAATGGGAATGTATTGCCTGCTTAATGGGAAACTGAGTGGACAGCAGATTCTACCGGCACTTTTTCACGTCGAGAAGCAACCTAATGGATGTGGCCAGGAGTTGATGAAACACTCTCCAAGATGTCTTTGTGTCTGTTAGAACTTAAGATCTAGTCTTGTATGCCACAGAACGGAAATGAATTGCCTGCTGACGGTCCTAGCGCACGGTGGATTCTATCGGTAGTTTTTCACATAAGAAACGATCTAGTGGAGGAAGTCATCAGTGGATGAAACACTCTCTAAGATGCCTTTGTGTCTATTAGAACATAAGATCTAAAATTGTATGCAGCAGAAGGGAAATGAATTACCTACTGAGAATCCTGACATTAGAGACCGACACGCCAGATTCTACCGGCTGTTTTTCACATCAAGAGAAGACCTGACGTATGTGGTCAGCAGTTATTGAAATACTCTTTAAGATGCCTTAATGTCTATCAGAACGTAAGATCTAAGATTGTATGCAGCAGAATGGAAATTGTCTGCTGAGAGGGCTGACCGACAGCGCACACGGCAGATTCTGGCAGTACTTTTTACCGTCAAGAGAAGACCTGGCGTCTCTGGCCAGCCGTTGAAGAAATACTTTCTAAGGTGCCTTTGTGTCTCTTAAAAGTTAAGATCTAAAACGGTGTGGACCACAACGGGAATGAATTGTCTGCTGAATGGAAGACCGAGTAGACAGCAGATTCAACCGGTAGTTTTTTCACATTAAGAGAAGACATGGTGCGTGATGTGGTAAGCCGTTCATCAAATACTATTTAAGATACATTGTACTTAAGATATAAAAATGTTTGCGCCAGAATGGGAATTAATTGTGTGCTGAACGTCCTGACAGAGCACACGGCAGATTCTACCGGTAGTTTTTGGGCGACACGCTGTTTATCTAAAAGAGGACCCGGAGGATGTGATCAGCCTTTTGTAAAATGCTCTGTAAGACTAATTGTATTCCGTAGCAGTTCTTATTACAGTATAGTCACTTGATCCACTTGTCACCATTGTTACCTTGTACTATCTGTACACTTTTTTCTATATACTATTTCATGTTGCAACTAGCCTTCGGGCAAGAACATGCACATATACATCTCGCTGCTAATAAAGCTCAATGCAGATAAAACTATTTGATAAAACTTATCAAAGTTTACAACTAATAGTAAAGGCAAAACTAACAGTAAAGGCAAAATACAATTCAAATGTTGAAGGGGCCTCATTTAGATTAATAACAAGATTGGCACAATATGGATATTTTATTTCGCTGCTATCATATTTTGTCGATTTATAAGCTTCACGTTAATTTCATTTTTTCCCGGAATTGTCGTGATCATTTTTACTGAGTCGATACGAAAGTCATCAAACGCTTGTGCAATAATCTTGAAATCACTTCATGTAATTTCTCAACTCTGTAAGCTAATCAAACACGTATCTCAACTTGCTCCAAGCCTTTTGATACTCAATATGCAATATGTGAGATCGTAATCTATAATGCCTAAAGGAACGCAGACTATAAAACTCTTCTCACAATATAATACGACAGATGAAATACTTCAAATTCAAGCGCCTAATAATGAGGCCCTCTTCTCACTATCTTGGCGGCAATCGCTGCGCAGCCGTCCAGCGACCAAAGTAGGATTTGTGTAAACCTTTATTTCACAATTGGAATATGATGCAATATGTAAAAGTATGATTCAGAAGACAGCACAAATTAATTCGTATTTTCTCAATACATTCGTTGAGCGATCTGTTAAATCTTTGGTAGCTCATCAGTAATCGTACGCGTGTGCTGCCCTGTCGCATCCTGAATTGTTAAGGGGGTGTAAGTGGTATTCTGATGGTGAAGCTACAAAAGTTGAGCTCAAGAAGCACCCAGGCGATTGCACCATCTCTCTCTCGGCTTGGCACCACTGGACGGTCATTACCAGAAGAAATCACCGACGTTGGCCTGAGATAATTGAATGTTCTCATCTTAGCCCTGATGCCTTTTCGGATATCCGGAAGCTACACGGGCCAGGGAATCTCCCGACAGCGGCAACAGCGCCCAGGCTGTAATATATTCACCTGCGGATTTGTGCTAATGTCAGCATACTGGAGTACGCTCACATCGATCCGCAGTGAAGATCATGTATCACGAACGTTAGATTGAGTCAATTTGTATCTCGCTTGATAACAATGGGATCGGCTTATATAGATTATATATAACTGGCACATGTGTGTTCGAATTCCTGGCAGTAAATCTACGGCGGTTTATATCTGAAACATCAGTTACGACAGCTTTTGATTATCACTTTATTGCCAAACCATGGCCGTTGGCTGATTAGAAACAAAATAAATCAGATTAATCCATCCATTTTTTCTAGTTAACTCTGCACTCTACATCTTATCAGTCTTATATGTCTGCTCCTGTACGGAAGAGTAGCTGATAAGGCCTTCATAAAAATTGTCACACAATTTCACAGTTGCTCATTTACATATGTTCTAGTTGCTCATTTACATATGTTCTAGTTGCTCATTTACATATGTTCTAGACATCTACACCGTGAACCAAGAGTTTACGACACAGGGATGCGCTCTGGCTAAGGAGGTGTACCTCGCCATCACGGGAAATGTTCTACTTCTCATCCATATTTTATTACTACAGAGATTGATTATCATCCATTTGATATTCAATGTAACGACAAGACATGGGAATCGAGCCATGATAACGTCAATCATCGTCCCACTCCTCACGTTAACGGTCATTTACCGCCATCATCAGGCTTACATGTGTGTTTACTGCCGCTGACATTTGTTATCGCGCCACATCGGTGGGACTGAAGGTGATTTAGAGAATGGCCGCACCATTTTACAATAATTCTCTCCGTCTGTCCCCCGCATTTGTCTTGCATGAAACGCAAGTCGAGCCGAACAGCAAGGATCCGTCCGAGCGTGTGTTAACTGAAATCTATCAGCATCAGGCGAAGTTTGCTGGAGTCAGCTACAGGACTTACACCACATGAAGTCTCCACCAGACTAAAAACGCTGGCTGAAAAATTGTGAAAAAGTGTAAATTGTGTTTGGCTACCAAAGGGACATTTGCCAATAAACCATCAGCGGGCATTATTATAGATACATAACGGCTGTACACATTGTTGTCCACATTTTCCCGTGCAGTTAAAAAGAAGATGTTATCCTAAACTCGAGCTCACAGTACTGGCTAATTATTTACCCTATTTTTGCCAAAATCTACCCTTACGAAGTTTTGGTGGAGGCTAATAGTCTCCGTGTGTTACACCGTTTGGTTAATTTACAGCTTATACGGCTATATGTATACAGATACAGATATCTAACAGATAGCACATTTGTGTGCAAGTGGCAGATACGTGTACATATAGCGTTTGTGTGTACAAGTCAATGTATCCTTGCTTTATGGTCAGATTTCCAGTACCACTGCGGAGGTCAAGCGGGAAGGTGTGCGGACCGTCCCCGGTACCACTGCGGGTAGGTGTGCGGGCCGTCCCCGGTACCACTGCGGGTAGGTGTGCGGGCCGTCCCCGGTACCACTGCGGGTAGGTGTGCGGGCCGTCCCCGGTACCACTGCGGAGGTCAAGCGGGAAGGTGTGCGGACCGTCCCGGTACCACTGCGGGTAGGTGTGCGGGCCGTCCCCGGTACCACTGCGGGTAGGTGTGCGGGCCGTCCCCGGTACCACTGCGGGTAGGTGTGCGGGCCGTCCCCGGTACCACTGCGGGTAGGTGTGCGGGCCGTCCCCGGTACCACTGCGGGTAGGTGTGCGGGCCGTCCCCGGTACCACTGCGGGTAGGTGTGCGGGCCGTCCCCGGTACCACTGCGGGTAGGTGTGCGGGCCGTCCCCGGTACCACTGCGGAGATTAGGTGTGCGGGCCGTCCCCGGTACCACTGCGGGTAGGTGTGCGGGCCGTCCCCGGTACCACTGCGGGTAGGTGTGCGGGCCGTCCCCGGTACCACTGCGGAGGTCAAGCGGGAAGGTGTGCGGACCGTCCCCGGTACCACTGCGGGTAGGTGTGCGGGCCCTCCCCGGTACCACTGCGGAGGTCAGGCGGGCAGGTGTGAGGGCCGTCCCGGGACCTCTGCGGGCAGGTGTGCGGGCCCTCCCCGGTACCACTGCGGAGGTTAGGTGTGCGGGCCGTCCCCGGTACCACTGCGGAGGTCAGGCGGGCAGGTGTGCAGGCCGTCCCCGGAACCACTGTGGAGGGCAGGTGTGCAGGCCGTCCCCGGAACCACTGTGGAGGGCAGGTGTGCAGGCCGTCCCCGGAACCACTGTGGGGGGCAGGTGTGCTGGCCGTCCCCGGAACCACTGTGGAAGGCAGGTGTGCAGGCCGTCCCCGGAACCACTGTGGAGGGCAGGTGTGCAGGCCGTCCCCGGAACCACTGTGGAGGGCAGGTGTGCAGGCCGTCCCCGGAACCACTGTGGGGGGCAGGTGTGCAGGCCGTCCCCGGAACCACTGTGGAGGGCAGGTGTGCAGGCCGTCCCCGGAACCACTGTGGAGGGCAGGTGTGCAGGCCGTCCCCGGAACCACTGTGGGGGGCAGGTGTGCAGGCCGTCCCCGGAACCACTGTGGAGGGCAGGTGTGCAGGCCGTCCCCGGAACCACTGTGGGGGGCAGGTGTGCAGGCCGTCCCCGGAACCACTGTGGAGGGCAGGCGAGCAGGTGTTTGGACCGTCCGGCTAATTTGTTCGGATCGACGCCAGCGATGATGAATGGAATCTGGTACGGGTCAATCAATGGCCGCCTCCCGTCTGTAATTGTACATCCGGACCTTTCCCCTCGCCTGTCCACTCTGACAAACAGCCGCCGTTTGTCTCCGGATTAAGGCGCGGCCGCGTTGATATACTTTCTGATAAATGTCAATCAACCACGGTTTGCAGTCTCAAATAGTCGAATATTAGGAGCCGTGAGTGAGGAATCCGTCTTTGAGATGAACACAGGTTTCACCTGCATGGTCCAAGGACTCACCGAATGAGATTCTCCGTCAAAATCAAGCAGAAGCGCCAAACATGGTTATCAAAACCGTGGATTATGATTTCATCTATTCAGTTCGGAGCTCAACAATTCTTCATTATACCAAAATAAAGGTGCAGTTATGATGGAAACGGAGCTACTGCGGTAGTTTATATTGGGATATGTATTGTATTTCCATTCTATTTATTTGATTTCCAGGTCCATTTAGCACCGATTCTGGGACGGGGTCATGGAAGCAATGGCTAGGGGTTTACGATGAGAAATAGCATACAATACTGTCCATTGCGCAGACATTTAATTACAGGACGACATACTCAAGCTGGTGGCTTATTTTAGTTTCATCATCGAAACAAAGGATATAACAAAATACAATCAAACAGATGCAGTCAAACAAATTCTGAAAGTATCGCCAAAAATAGGAAATGAATATAAGATATACCGTAGGTAAGCAACATTCATATGAAATATGTAGATTATAAACAGGTAGCTATATCATTCCAAGTTGATAACCGGTACGATATAAGAGAAAATATTTATCGTCATGTAATTGAAATAAACCTTACTATACTTGTGTCACTGAAGGGCGGGTACCCTTATAGCACCCTTGTCTCCCCAGCAGACGAATGGTTTACCACTCTTTTTTTAAATGTATCTATTTATACAGGGAAAATACACTAAGTCAACAAGCCTGTTTTTCAGGTATCCCTAATACTAAAATCTAAAAACACATCTAGTACTGATCACATAATAACAAAAAACCAACAATATCGCCACGTTACATGCAGATATCTATTGTCACTGATAACGGGATTCCTAAATGTCTTCAGTTTTAATTAAGTACAGTTCGTTGTTCCTGTGACAGAGTGTTCCAAAACTGAGCCCCATAATATTGTTAAGTAATTGTATAGCGCCCTTGTCCCGGCAGCGGATGAATTGTGTACTTCTTAAGCTTAGCTGCTGGTCACCTGCCAAGCTCGAACTGTTGGTGCAACAGGACCTTGCAGTAAATCAGTGCTTAACGTCTTCTTCAGAGAGCGAGAGCTGAAATCACTTAGCAAAGTTATGCCTTAATATTCCGGAGAGTTACGGGGCGTCTTCTTTCACGAGCTATCAGGTTTTACGGGAAAACTGCCTTCGTCGTTAATGACAAGAAGCCTTTTGAATTATATCGGCAACGTACATAACGCCAGATCAAATCTCACCGTAAACAAGGTTGTATCCATCGCTGGTTAAATAAGAATTCTTATCAAATAAAATGCTTCTTCCGGGGCGCAGGGATAACTGTCAGGCTGGGAGGAACTCTTTGTCTATATTTTGCTACCTATTCCATAGACTATTTTTATTGGCAAATACTTTAAGCCGTAGTTCTGTTTCAATCGACAGCGTAATGATGCCGTTAATATTTATTTTGGTGTTTATGTCGCTTGCTAAAAGATCAGGAACTCTTTTTTCATCATATTGTTTAGCATTAATATTGTAGGCCTTGGCGTTCATATGTTAACATCAGTCATCAAGCATAATTTTTGTCCCAAAATATTCGATCACCTCTCGGTTGGGATTATTTATCTCCATAAATCAATGTAGAACCCAGGGGACGGGGCTACTGATAACTGTAATAAATCAATTCGATTGCCAAACAAGAACAATACAACTCAGGTAGCCACTAGAAGTGCGTTGTACAAACAGAAAACAGCTCAAAATAATAACAAATGTTTGCCACACAGTCTGATATGGAAGCCACGACGGTGCAGTGCTAGTGGAATGTTTGTACACTTCTTGACCGACACTTTCGAATCCAGGCGAAGAAGGGTATGCTATTCTTTCTTAAATAGATTACGCTTTTCAGAGAACCGTATGATCAGGAGCCTGTTAGTATCTAGGCCGACTACAGATATTTCCGTACAGGGTACGGCCTATTGTGCATCTAGTTTTGTTCTAAACCTCTTTGTGTTTGATGTTTGTGTTAAGTCTATAACCCTTTTTGATATGTGTTGTGTTCCTATGGGTTTGTTTTTTATACCCGGAATAAAGAAAGAAAGAAAGAACCACAAGCCTGACTTCCAATTTTCTTGATTCTATTTCTTTATTTGACTTTTAGAATGACCATTTAACCGTAACAATGAATGGATGGGGAGACAAAATAGATGATACGAATTTCAGGATATAAATTATACCAATTGTCTACTGCATACAAAATACATTTAGTAATGTTGTTAGCTGGGATTAGTTTCTGTGATAAATCATTGTAGAGCCACGTCGATGATAATGATTATGGTGGTAATAAGCTCTGAGCGTTTGTCAAGCAAGAGTAAAAAGAATTCGGTAGCCATGAGAAAAATGGTATACAATCAGAAAATAGCTCGCAATAAACATCAACAGTAAAAAACGTCGGTGAAGAAGCCTGAAACGGAAGGTAAAAACCACAAGCCCGATGGTGAGTTCCATGCTGCCGGCTCTGGACCTTCAGGCACCATTAGTGGACTCCACATGTCCTCCCATCCGCTGCCTCTGATAGGATTATGAAGTCGACTTCCCAGGCGGAAAACAACATTCTGCGTTTCTTAATTGTCTAACCAAACGTCTTCACAGTATGTGTGTGTGTAATTTCCTGAGGTGATGGGATCAGTTTAGTGCTTTGTTAACGTGTTGTTCGTGTTGTTCCCCGAGTTTCCGACCAGGAGATTAGTAAGCCCTTATCTGAGATGCCAGAAGTGTTCCTGTGGCGCTAAGCTGGCAGATTAGGGACAGTTTCCACAATGTGCCTCCAGCGGGATTTCTCCTGCCCTATACATCAGGCACGCTTCAAGCCTTCAGAGCACTGTGAAGGATGATGATGCATCAGACAATGTCCTAGGCCTTGGTTTAGAAGATTTCCCGTTAGAATGGGCAATGAGGCTGATTGCACTCTTACCGGTAAAGCACAAACTATTAGCTCAAACTCTTAGGAAACTAGGTCAGATGGGACAGAACTGTCAATATTAGTTGTGCAACTGTCCTTCTCAATTCATCTGCGGTACATTTCATCTAAAATGTAGCCAGTAAGCACCCATCTGAATAATGAGGCTGCTGTAGTGCCTTCATCTGAAGTGCAACCAGTAGGCACCTATCTAATGCTAAGGAATGAGGCTGCTTTAGTGCCTTCTAACGTGCTCGAGACACCTCCTCGATCACGGAACACCATTTTAAGTTCCTTCCAAAGTACGAATACAGCTCAAACCAGGATGCCCTTCCCCTGAGTCTAACCGGGGTCTCCCAGGTACCAACTTGTTAGAACCAGATGCTAAAGAGTGGGGCAGCTACCGATTGAGCTACAGCGACACCCCTAACATTCAAAAAGTCTCTCCGCGTGGTGGTTTGATTACAGATTCGGCGTGCGTCAGTGCATGTTTATCACCTGCCTTGCATAATATTAATGGGCACTTACCCACTGCAGTTACTCCCCAGGACCCACGAGACGTCGAGCGGATCTACCACTTCACTACAGCCGACCTTTACTTTACTTTCCTCCTGTGATGTACGTGTTGATGGTCTCTGACTTCATACTTCCGTTTATGAGTCCCCCCAGTGTTATAAGCACGGAGCTGGACCCTCTTACAGCCCTCCCGCACGGTTGTTTGCACCTTGCTGTATGTCAACGGCCTTTTCTATGTTTACAGATTAAGTCCACTTAGTCATAAACCTATAAATCTCGATGCTGGATGCAGGATTCCGCTCCGCAGGCGATGAAGGTAAATCCCTGCTGTTACAGCCGCGGAGGGATTCTATAGAGACGCGGATTGCCCCCGGCCGTACATGAGGTACTCCGATAAGGGCGACACTAACGTTAGCACTTCTGTGGAAAGGTCGAAGGTCACGCTTTATAGGCATAGCTGTGTAATAGGGTTGATTAGCCTCTGACCCTTCCTCACTATGCCGGAGGCTGAAAGCTCCTCAGAATCCATAGATTGACGTAAAAAGGAATCTCGCTGGTTAAAAATTCATAAGAAACTTTGTTTCACAGACATGGAGTCTAGAAGGTCAATGACCGGGAAATAACCTAACGTACGCGTACTTCTTTAACACTTACTATAAGTCTAACTATGTTGTAAATATATTTCTCTACATGAACACATGCACTAGTAACTGTATTGTTCTAATGCATCTTCTTACAACAACTATGTATGATTACTTTTCTTGTAACTACTATATGCCAAGTAGCATTTACTACTAACTATTTTATCTTTTACATCAACCTTGTCTTAACTGTAACTAATTTTTTTTCTTTTCTAATGGACTATCTAAAATTGTTTCCACTTTATTTACATGTCCATTCATGGTTCGTGTTTAAAAAACCTGCTGATGGACAAATCTTGCTCAGTCTCACTAACGAAAAGTAGTGGGTGCTACCTGAAATGTGTGGCTGTTTACAAAATCATGACTAGTTGCTTGAGTGGCTGTTATTTGGTGCATCTTATCACCTGGAGTCCTAACATTCATCGACGTACCATATGCATACAAAGCTGTTATCATTGTTAAAGGAGTCCTAAAATATAGAATGGAGTGTTATTTTACACTAGATTATGTATCAATGAATACATAACGAATTTTTACTGAAATTTATTCTAAGATAGTAAACATTTTTGGGAACAAATAAACATTATACGAATGTTAACAAAAAGATGACCTCCCCCTTTATAATGGGAGGAAGGATGACATAATGGGAGGAATGATGATCACAGGTGTGTTATCCTCTACATAATGGGAGGAATGATGATCACGGGTGTGTTATGGCGATTAACACACGGGCAATGGAGGCTTCTGATTGGTTGACGATAATACCATGACAAGACAAATTTTTCTTACCCCCCCTGAGATTCTTTGTGAAACTTTACTTTTGTCAGGCCTTGTCAGGTACATTGTATTCAGGCATAGGCTGAGGTTCTTTAATTTAGTTAATCAGAAAATAGAGGATCACCTGGGGAATCTAGTAGAATACTCAATGCTTTTTGATGCGCACGGGCGGGACTAGTGGGTACTTTATCGTATACTGTAATAAGTATTCATTTTACTAAAATTATTATCCATTGGAAAATAACTCCCCCCTCTGGAGCTTAGGACTCCTTCAAATTGATGCCAACGCAACATGCTTTTTTTTAGATCGTTGCTCCTGAGCTATTTTGCTTCTTGCCGCACTAAGCAAAATAGCTCAGGAGCAACGATCTAAAAAAGCAAGATGTGTTGGCATATCTTATCACCTGGATGCCTAACCTTCATCAACGCACCATATGCATACAAAGCCGTTATCCTTTCTAAATTGATGCCAACACATCTTGCTTTTTTAAAATCGTCGCTCCTGAGCTCTTTTGCTTCGTGCCGCACTTCCTACCCATAAATCATCCCGTGCGGCATCGATCGACCATCATTACAGTTTTCATAAAGGCTCAGCTGCCGAAGCCTCATCCCGACTCCTCCATATCGAGTCAGCGCAGCGGACACTGACCTTTTCCTTAAGCCCCTCGCTAAGAACTGCCGCAGTGGAGGGGCAGAAGAGTATTGATCCGACTGTAAATTAAGTTTTTATTTTTATTCTAGGGAGTTAAAAGGAATCCCAAAAGGTCATCGAAAAGTCAAACGGTGTTGTCTTTGGGTGGCGTTTTGGATATTACGGTACAGTGGTACATACTGGTACTGGTACTGTGGTACATGGACATGCAAGTGTAGGTAGACCTCGCACAACCTACATACAGCGGCTGTGTGAGGATGTAGGCTGCAATCTAGAAGAACTACCGAGAGCAATGGATGACAGGGAGGACTGCAGGAGGAGGGTGACACTCTCTAGACAAGATGATGATGGTACATACTGGTTGGCAGCCGTCAGTGCGGTACATAGATAGTGGGAAATCGTGTGCGAACTGAATCCTTGCTTGCCTTGTTCACACATCTTTAGATGGTCTGGAATAAGGATAAAAATGGCCAAACTATGAAATTTTTTTAAGAAATATGTTTTGCTTAAAAATGGCCAAACTATGAAATTTTTAAAGAAATATGTTTTGCTTAGAAAAGATTTTCAATAGCAAGATATATATCTCTAATTAATGATTACCTCCTTTTAATATGATCTGAAAATCTTGACGGAAATACTTGGCCTTTTCAAAGGAGAATCAGCTTGCAATAAAACAGTTTTCACCATACATCATCGCTACTGCTAACTGCGGTAATGCATAAATGATGTACATTAACTACATGCAAATAATTTGTTTATCGGCCTTTTCGCATTTGTTAGAAATGGCGTTGCCTTTTGAAAAGATCACGGCGACACTTATGGCTCATGTAATGACTGGATGATCGGATGAATTATACATCCTCTCCGTGACGGCGCTCCGCCTGCTGTAGGCACCAGGCGTGAAGGTCGAACCTACTTACAGGGACCCGTGTCTACATGGACGTGGCGATTACTTACAGAGACCCGTATGTTTACCATGACAAGCCATTACTTACTGTTGGCTCCGTATGTTTACATGGACCTGATGCCTGCTCACTGCTGGCTCCATATGTTAACCCTGTCCTACTTCAAGAGACTTTTGCAACAACTGAGACGTCCCGCATGAAAGGACGGACCATATGACAAGTTTGATTTGGTGCTTTTGTAATACCATGTAAGTGTAAGAATAGATGCATATGTATTTACTAAGACTAATTATATGTTTATGGGATATTTGGAGTTCCTTTTATCACAACCAGGTAATCTCACCTGCTGACGATTGGGTGTCTGTCAGACACCTTCTTCAGAGCTTCTGACTGAACATCAGCAGGTGAGATTACCTGGTTGTGATAAAAGAAACTCCAAATATCCTATGTTCTACCAACCTGATGAAATTATTTTCGGAAGATATATGTTTATGGTTTTATCAGGACTAAAATTAAGTAACCTCTGTCTTCTATATACCTCGTTTGACCCTACCTTCTCCCGTCTTGACCTGACGGAAAAGTGGTCAGCGGGCTATTTTCATGAATACTTGACGGATCAAACAAAGAAGTAGAAAGATTTATTGCTAAAACAACATAAGCGTTAGTACATATAGCAGCCAACTGGCTGAATTGCGTTCTTTCTGTACAGGTCGTGTTCAAAAACTAACTATTTACTGCTTATACAGATAACTTTATACGGATACATTATGATTCTCAAAAACAATTAATCACAGTTAAAAAAAAAAACTGGTCAGATCAGTATCAGTCTGCAATTAATGTGTAAAGGCCAGACTTCTTCTCAACAATGAACAAGACCAAAGAGCGTTCTTAGCGGTATGCTCCCGCACTAATGTGACACTAATGATAACTATATGAGTGGGACATGAAACTTTGTATAGTACTCGCTACTTTTTGGCTACAGCAGTTTCCGAGAAGATTATCTTTAGAACTTGTTGCAAAACCAATTAAACAAAATGAGAACAAAGCTCACGCTCCACCTGGTCAAATCAAATTAATGGCTTCTCAATTCAACCGAATAGTTTCTCAATGCTTTTAAAGATAATTCATATAATCAGTATAAGTAGTTGTCCGATATATTATCCACACTTTGCGCTCTTAGCATCATGTAGATTGTGCTCTGACATCACTTAGTGTCCATAACATGGGCTGAACCAATGTAAGAAGCCAGTTAAGCAGCACCAACACATAACTTGCATATCAGCAGACAGAGTTAGGTTCCCCAAAACTACGTCTGCACCAATTGAGCACTTTCCAGGAGTCTCTAGGAATCTGCAAGAGTAGTATAGTTTATCCCGCAAAAAGTCTTTCGACAGTCGTGAACCTTGGCTGAACCAATTAACCAACAAATAAACACGCACATAAATTAAACCAACATCCTGACTTCAACAGACAAAGTTAGGTCCAAAACTACCAAACGTTTCCAGGAATTTGCAGAAGTACTTTAATACTGGAAAAAGGCCAAGTGTGTATTGTTATTCCACCACGGTCGGCAGAGGTTTATGCAGCCTACTGTAAGTCCCCTACACCCTGTAGTAATGTACTACGTTCCGGTAAAACGCACTGCGTGCAGTAACTAATGCACGGTCTTTCCTGAACACCTACGGTAAGGGCCTTGCAGACAGAGTGCTATAAATCACTGTCGTCAAAAAAGCCTAGAGTTATCTGCGTTCTTCCAAGAAAACGCTCTGTGTGCAGTATTCCTGAAGGAGTTAAGACACTGTCTATCTGGAAAGAAAATAAATAACGTCTGCAGCGAGGCAAAAGTTCCAAAGAACGTCTGCTGTTACGGCCCCGGGTCCTAGAAAGCTTAGTTATATGAAATATTCAAGAAAACACACTGTTTGCAGTATTTCAAAGGGCTTTTAAGCTTTTTTTAGGCCTTTTCATAAAGTTACTGCATATCAGAAAAGAAAAGAAAGAATGACTCATTGACTGCAGCGAGGCAAGATTTTCACAGACCGCCTACAGTTACTGCCCCGGATCCCGGAAAGCCTACAGTGCGCAAACATGGGCGGCAAAAAAATCTAGAGATAACTGCCTTCAAAAGAGCGGGATAACACCAGGCCTCTCAAATTAACCCATTTTTATCCGGCCCTGTCACTTGGTGTGGTGAAAGCGGCTTCGATTTTACCTGGAGGGTACTTAAAGTGCTGAAACGTTACAAACCGTCTGCTGCTTGAGCCCGCCGACTAGCTTTTACTCCCTCGACTTATCATGCTGATCCTGACTGAAGGCAATCCCTTGTACGTCTTCAGTCGAGTTCGGTTTTGATACGAAGCCGCCCACACTGAAGCATTCACTGCTTTCAAAGCCCGCGATCCAGTGCGTAACGAGAAACAGTGAATACCTACCGACCGACCTTCTGGAACCTGATGCCAGTTAACGATGTAGAAAAGAGTTTTCCTGTATAAGTCCGTTAATAACTGATGCGTGCAGCTTTCCCGGATCACAATGGGCACCCTCCACAAACGCTATACTAATTCAATTCCATTGTGAAGTTTATTACTAGTTCTCTAATATCTACGTATATTGTAATACCTAATAGTGTATCTCAATAAACTCAACTCAACGTAATTCTCGCGGAAGGGTTGACGGCTTACGATGAACAGTATCGGGCTTTTTTTAACTTTGAAAATGCTTGAAATGCATGTAAATGTCTGCAACGGCCTCCGAAGAATGCAACATTACAAATATCAGATCTAACGGAGCAATTTGCCTTTGTATACAGCACAAGCGTCAGCGTAGCTGCATCGTTAAACATTGAGTGTCACTTCGTAGTTAATCTCAAACACAAAGAAAATAAGTCTGAGGAATTAGCATAGAGTCTAAAACTGCACAACCTTCCCCTCACTTCATTCAATTCAGTCAGCACACGCATACGTAGGATCTAGGAATTCAAATCCCAAGAGGTTTAAACCGCCCCGACGTTTAGATTTGTCCGTTTCCTCATACCGGCCAGCCTTGCGGTAAGCCCTGGAAACAGGCAACAATTAACCCGGACAATTTTCCCGGCCACTTGCGGCAATTTCCCTGCAATTTGCGCTCGACATGTAGCAATTTCAAGCACGACATGGCACCAACCTGGCCAGCTGCACAAGCACCCCCAGCGTCAGCCCCAGCAGCACGCCGCGGCCCGCTGTCGCCCCTCGTCGGGACATGTCGCCTCCGTGCCCGCCGGAGATCCGCCAACGACCCGTTGGTCAGACACGGCGAGACTAGGGTGTCGTTACGTTCAGCAGTGTAGTTTGCCGCAGCCTTGTGTGGACGTGGTGCAGTCTGAGTGAGCGTGCCCGCCGCGGCTGTGGGTGGTGCCGCCTCTGGCTCGATCAGCTAGTTAAATGGCTCCGTCTCTGGAGATTGGGCTGCAAATGAAGGTAAAAAAAAAAATCGTGCTGGTGTGACGGGAATCCAAATCAAACCGCCAGCTTTCCCGCCTTGGGATTCGCCGATGTTAACCCTCGTTTGCCACGAACCTCCATCGGACCTTGTTAACGCACGGCCCTCTATATGATTCTGACTGTGTCGACAGCGTGGTTATCCTATTTATCCTTAATGCACCCGGTGCCTTTCACATTTTGCGTTAAGCCAGAAAACACACTCGTGGGCTTATTTATTAGGTCAAATGTTGACCTGTGACCTTAGAATAAAAGTGGCCTCATCGCCAGAAATCAACAGGAATATCCCGGGCCCACTTGATTCGTCAACGTCTATCCTTCATAAATCTCACCGCCGCTCTTAGATGAAGAATGGAAGGAAAACTTTTCAAAGGTCAGTCAAGGTCGTACCGCGCAGTTGATAGATGGCGCGGCTTGGCGCAGCACACGAGGCATGGCGGGGAACCGGAGTGGCTTAAAGGCAGTGGATTCCTGCACTCATTAGTGGAAAATCGTCTTTTGTGACTGTCAAGATGCGTTAAACATGAAACCAGCGAATTTTACTGACATGTACAATGGTTTTTGTGCAAATGGGGATAGTTCAGCCCTTAGTTTTGCTTTCACCTTCCAAATTTGTTGGGGAACAGCTTGTTTTTCAGATGTCCCTTAGTACAACCATACAAAGGATATTACAAAGCAGACTCAAGACGTATCACGAGGATACAAGTCTGAACTTGGCGTCGACTCCGAAAACGCGTGTGTAAACCCCGCCAGTATCGGTGAAACCTGGATCGTACCGGTCGCTTCACGGCAGGCGTGTGTAAACCCCGCCAGTATCGGTGATACCTGGATCGTACCGATCGCTTCACGGCAGGCGTGTGTAAACCCAGCCAGTATCGGTGATACCTGGATCGTACCGATCACGTCACGCCAGGCGTGTGTAAACCCAGCCAGTATCGGTGATACCTGGATCGTACTGATCACGTCACGCCAGGCGTGTGTAAACCCAGCCAGTATCGGTGATACCTGGATCGTACTGATCGCTTCACGCCAGGCGTGTGTAAACCCAGCCAGTATGGGTGATACCTGGATCGTACCGATCGCTTCACGGCAGGCGTGTGTAAACCCAGTCAGTATCGGTGATACCTGGATCGTACCGATCGCTTCATGGCAGGCGTGTGTAAACCCCGCCAGTATCGGTGATACCTGGATCGTACCGATCGCTTCACGGCAGGCGTGTGTAAACCCCGCCAGTATCGGTGATACCTGGATCGTACCGATCGCTTCACGGCAGGCGTGTGTAAACCCAGCCAGTGTCGGTGATACCTGGATCGTACCGATCGCTTCACGGCAGGCGTGTGTAAACCCAGCGAGTATCGGTGATACCTGGATCGTACCGATCGCTTCAGGGCAGGCGTCTGTAAACCCCGCCAGTATCGGCAGGCGTGTGTAAACCGCGCCAGTATCGGTGATATATATTTGGATCATACCGATCTCGTCACGGCAGGCGTGTGTAAACCGCGCCAGTATCGGTGATATTTGGATAATACCGATCGCTTCACGGCAGGCGTGTGTAAACCCAGCCAGTATCGGTGATACCTGGATCATACTGGTCGCTTCACGGCAGACCTGTGTAAACCCAGCCAGTATCGGTGATACCTGGATCGTACCGATCGCGTCACGGCAGGCGTGTGTAAACCCAGCGAGTATCGGTGATACCTGAATCGTACCGATCGCTCCACGGCAGGCGTGTGTAAACCCAGCCAGTATCGGTGATACCTGGATCGTACCGATCGCGTCAGGGCAGGCGTGTGTAAACCCAGCCAGTATCGGTTATACCTGGATCGTACCGATCGCGTCACGGCAGGCGTGTGTAAACCCAGCCAGTATCGGTGATACCTGGATCGTACCGATCGCGTCAGGGCAGGCGTGTGTAAACCCAGCCAGTATCGGTGATACCTGGATCGTACCGATCGCTTCACGGCAGGCGTGTGTAAACCCAGTCAGTATCGGTGATACCAGAATCGTACCGATCGCGTCACGGCAGGCGTCTGTAAACCCAGCCAGTATCGGTGATACCTGAATCGTACCGATCGCTTCAGGGCAGGCGTGTGTAAACCCAGCCAGTATCGGTGATAACTGGATCGTACCCATCGCTTCAGGGCAGGCGTGTGTAAACCCAGCGAGTATCGGTGATAACTAGATCGTACCGATCGCGTCACGGCAGGCTGGCTGCAGGTGATGTAATTAGGCCACTCCGTTAACGGGTCAAATTTCCGTCTTACATTATTTCTTGCTGACGTCGATTACGTTTAAAGAAAGACACAATGACTAAGTAATGTACTCAATTTGTGCGGTCATTCCCAGCACATCGTAATAGTCGTATGCTTAGTGGTTAGCTATTGTTTGTTTTACATTACTAGCTGCTTTCAGGTCGTCCAGAAAAATGTTTAGTAATGACATGTCTTATAGGTTTTACACGATCAATGCAACGATTCGCTTCGGTCCCAGGGCCGGGAATGATGGACATTTTAGGGCCAAGGTGCGGATCGAAAGGACGGGAAGGTTCCCTGGAGTTAACAAAGTTTCGCATTTCTTGTTCTTTCCGGCCAGGCCATCCCCTTATGGGACTTGCTATATCATAGTTATATCAAGGCCAATGTGTTGATAAGGCACAAAGCCTGTGGCGATTGCTATGATAGACAATTTGGGGCCACGATGCTGATTGAAAAGGAATGAAAATGCTTCAAATTAGCAAAAATTAGCGTTACGAATTTTCCTTGTTCTTCTCTGCCAGGTCATCGTTTTATTAGCTTTCTATATGATAAGCGAATCAGGTCGATATTCTTATGGATGCCAGTTTGATTGAGTTATGAGACAAAGGTGCTAGAAATTAGCATTATTAGTATTAAGCACTTTTCTGTGACCACTAATTTAGATGATATTGGGCCCTTCTGGCTGACTGCGTGATGGACATATTGAGGCTGACATATTAACTTACAGGAAATCATATTTTCAGAATATAACCATAGACGATTATAAACTAACACTTCCCTTTTGCTATGATGGGCGACAAGATCTTAAGTATTTCTAAGTCAATGTGCACATCACAGATATTGGATTCGTTCTCTAGCTGTCTAACAGGGCTGAACTCTAAACCTGATAGTGATAGATAAAGGCGTTCCTAGGAAAGGAAACGATGTTGTGCTGATTTAGTGCATTATATAAATGCACCATGAGACGTACAAGTACAAGTAGGGTTTTAATGATGATGATGATTATGTGTACGTGTGTGTGTGTGTGTGGTTGTATGTATGTGTGTTTGTCTGTGTGTGTGTGTGGTTGTATGTATGTGTGTTTGGATGGGTGTGTTTTTGTGTGTATGTGTGTGTGTGCGCCCAACCTCGCGCGCGTGTGTGTGTGGATTTGTTTGCGTGTGTTTGTGTGTGTGGATGGGTCGATACTGCTAGGCCACTCAAACTAGCAGGGCATTCATCCATGATGTCAATCAATCCGTAATCTTCCGCGAGAATGCATCAAGCTGGGAATATAGATGAGAATGTTAACTCTTTCTGCAGACCATGCCCGCGACTAGGACCGGTGATAAATCGTCAGGCTGAACGGTTCAAATTGCATCGTCTCTCTATGATGAATTCAAAGGGAAGTCAAGCCAGCGAACATTGATTGTGAAATACTGTCTGGATATACGATCCGTGGGTACGGTGTAAAGACTGTTTATGCAATGAAATGCTCGCAATATGTTTCAGATGGGATTTCGATTTTTCCTTTCCCCCTCTGCATGAGGTTTCAATAAATGTGTATACCAAGTGCGCATCGGCACCGTGATCTTGGATAAGAACGCCACAGTAAAGAGAGAAATCTTTATTGACACGACAAAAGTACAGCGACTTTCGTAAGGTCTTCTACAACTATACATGCAAACAACAAACAATGATATACAAAATGATTAACCTAAGTACAAGTATATGAATACTTCAACATGTCCAGTTTAACGTATCACCTACACTTCTAGTTCTAAGATCTAAAAATTCTTTGATATATTAACCTATTTGTACACAGTAAGGGTTGTCTCCTTCTAGAATGTATTTGAATTTATCTATAGACTGGAATGTATTAAGGATTAGATTCTGTTGAACAAGCGGAAAGAAGGTTGAACAGCTATGGGCGCTTATCATGATATCGTGGACAATCTATGATGTCCTGACTCTGTATCTGTCTACCTAGTCCAATTCATATATAATGCTATGCAAAAGAGAAGCCGTGCCATAACGTGAAATATATCACGCCATTATCTTATGTATCGAGTAATGATGTTAGGTTAGTACACTAGTATAAATAGTCCGTAGTTGTTAACATTCCACGTTATTTGCCGTACATTGTACCTGATGCAATTGTTGTGCAATAAACTTGACTTGACTTGACTATGATAAAGTAGAGAGTAAATTGTCGTCGCATTTCGCGCGAATCGGCAGATATCAATTTAGATAAATCAATTTCCGGGTACCCGAAGCGATAATAAAGTGAATGCTAATTGAAGCCTAATCACATATGAGTCGGGAGTGAATGTCCCATTCACCTGGGGCGTCGTTAGCGGCGGGATTTACCGTGCCAGGGGAGCTCAACACCTCGGAGATGCACGGAACACGCTGAGTACCTAATGACCATACAACAGGACGGCTCATTGGGTGTAATCATATTTACACAAGGTAGGACACACAGGACTCATACGGACATATGCATGATGTAAGCATAGCTACACACCCACGAAAGTGAACAAACAAAACATCTTGGTAATCATTTGTTAAACTGGATCTCACAGTTTATGACTTAGGACTGAATTTTACATAACCAACACATGATGGATAATTTGGGTGTACCCAACATTTTGACAGACGATTGGCCCGTCTACTTCAACTTCCGGGACGGGACGGAACCGGATTTCTTTGCAAGAGGAGCGAAAGAAGCAGTTGATCTCACAGATCTAATCACACCTCCGCGACGTTTCCAGCGACCATGCTGCTATCTATGACCCACTTAACTCATGATGGTTGCTAATGATACGTGTAATTGTATATTAAGGCTGTGATTCCTAATCTATAGGCATATGGGTAAAAAATCGGGACATAGATGCCTTACACAGATTTCACAATGTGAACTAGTATTTAACTCCATAAGGATATCCCTTTAGCGCCCTGAAGACACGAAAAGCCTCGGCATGCTTGACATTCAAAAGGCGGATACCCTTAACACTAAAACGGCCGTATGATCAGATCTTTACACGCTCACGTGTACTGTACTTAAATACCTGTCTCGTTTAGATTTAATTGGCGATTTCACTGACACTTTCAGATTGAATTTAAGAGGCTTTGAGCAGATAAATAAGCGCACTACGCATGTAGCGTTAGCTTCATGCTTGGAACATTATGATCACCATCATGTGTGTCATAACGTGCTGCGATGATGCGTTTCTGATGTATCCGTGACCTATTTTGCGTAGTATTAGTGTCCGGGGGTCAGCTTTGCCTTAGCAAACTACCACAGTCACGGCGCTTTACAAAATGTACCTATTAGTAAACTAATACGTGCAGCGCTGCGTGTGCGGCTCTGTGCACGATGACGCGTTGTGATAATGTGTTTTTGATGAACCCGCTGGGTGGAGAGAGGGAGTGGGTACTTAATCCACTTATTGGCAGTAATCCTGTTAGAAAGCGCCAACTCTCCCGTCACCATTATGCACGGCGCATTGATGTGCAGAGCTTATTCTGACGCGTCATATCGGCTCTAAAGACGCTGGAAAAGCAGCGAATTTTTGTTAATGCGATATCGCGCCAACTACTTGCGATTTCCATACTTCGTAATCTGGTAACATCACAAATCTGAACATCTTTAGATTTGCAGTTTTCACAACGTATCTTAAAAACTGTTCCTGGTGCCTAAGATCGAAATGCACGTTATTGTATAGGATGTCTGCATTGACCTACTTATGCTAGGGTCACATTTCCAATCCGAGGGCCGGTCGCACTTGGGAACGACAATTATGATAAAACGGACAACAAAAACACAAAACGTACCCAAAAACGTGCATATGTAGTGACATACACTTGGATTTTTCGCTTCCGCAAACAGCCCGGCCGGGCCCCGGTTAGGAAATGTGGCCCTAGCATTAAGCATTCAATAAATCTGGAACTTAGGCTTCCATGTATGAAAGAAAATAATGGGAAAATGCTAAAGCGAGGCTTCTACATAAATCACAACACATCAGTACTGAATTCTACATCATGTTATCGGCACATCTCCGGCCTGTGCTGAATAACATCAGACAACAGCGGCGCCGGCCTCATAGATCCTTCTTTAACCTCCCCTCGGGGTTCTGCATGTGTACAAAGAGAAACGCTATGTATCATTGCTCATATTTGATGTTCAAATCCTTCTTATTTTCTACCTCTAAAAAAATATAACATAACATAACATAACATAGTGTTCGAATAAGAGGCATATTGCCTATGAGATCCGCGTCCTAAGCTTAGACTTGTAACTTAGAGTTCAGAGTTTGTAATGAGAGTTTATGATGGGCTGGGTGAGTACTGTAGTCCCCTTCAGTGGAGCAAGTCGCGTCGCCTTGTGCTGTACTCTCTCGAGCAACTGCTGGTCACCTTTGTAGTGTATACTCCCTGACTGTAAGGAATGCATACGTATTCACTGGGACGCAATTCCAGACTTCAGGTGTTTGGACCGGTTGGTACTTGTGCACAGTGTGGTACTTGTGAATAAGGGCAGGATTCCCTAGTTTGATTCGAAGGATTCGAACTCGCTTCGAGTGCGCCGGTTGTGCGGCTGTTGAAAATTCGAAAATCGGAGTCGTTGGAATCGATGTTGTTACATTTGTCTTTGTTCAACAAAACTCTCACAAATTGTGGCGCATTTACACATTGAAATGACTGTTTTTTTTCGGGTGGGTATGATATCAATAAAATGCAATACGGTGCAAGTCCTCCCACGGGTCTGCATAAACTGTAGAGTAGTGATAAGCTGATGCCTTGGAAGAAACCGGGCTCAATGATTATATTGCACCATGCATGCATCCGTCTGTAGCCGTGGTCGTACATCTAACTCCTTCTATCACTGGCGTTGTTATCTCCATACTTAATCACTTGAAAGTTCATCTGTGTTGGTAGAAGTCATTCTGAATGGAGTTTAAACTGTACATGCCAACACAAAAATTGGACTTACCCAAATTTCCATACTTAATGTTATATAGGAAACACTATATTCCTCTATTACTCAACCCAAGTCATTTCAGTCTCCGCTTACCATTATGTGCAGGACTTGTCGTAATCAAGGGCAAAATCTGCGCCCATTCACTCTCTGGCCTGCTTAAGACTACAGTCTAAAACAATGGACATAAAATGCTACGCTTCACTACATGGACAAGTCTTAAATGGACAGAATCCTCTCCGTTCTACTGCCTGGACCTACATGTAGTAGTAAATAGTTGCGAGAAGCTTTTCCTCATCACTTCTGGACTAGTTCCTGGACAAGGTGGATCCGACCTCCGCTTTTTGGTTCAGCCAGGCCCATGGTAACGCAATATATGAAGCTGACATTTGAGCGCGGTCCAGACCCCATCTACGAACGCCCATAGTGGCTTATCTGCCGACCTAGTTATAAATCTGTCCGCCGCTGCGCGGATCCGAGAGGGATTTAAACGTGCGCCCGCTGAATCGGCTGTGTTGCAAGAGGAATGGCAATAAATCGCTAAAACGAGTTATTTTTTTAACACGTAACGAGATCATAACTCAACAACAACGACGTGATGTATTGATATTATGACATTGTTTTACTTGATGATTTTTCATATATATAGCTTGTTATGTACAGCCTCGGGGAATAAGTTACACTAATAACAGCATTTGGATATTGTTTACATAAATATAATTCGGTTTATGCAATGGTTATGTAAGTGAATCTATTTTTTTCTAATTTTAGCGATAATAATGTCTACTTGCTAGTGCAACTTTGTTCTGAACCTTAATTTATTTATGAAAAAGCTCAAAACGACCTGCTGACCGGTTTTCAATTATGTTATGGGGGGAAAGCATTGGGTCAGAGAAAGTATGATAAAGTCGCGGATTACATTATTGAAGTCATAATAAACCCATAAACATTTATTACTATCATATTCATGAACATAATCCTAATACATACATAGTAGTACAAATGCATATAAAACAAAATGAAAGCCGGCGTGTGATCCTTGCAAGTCCATTCTGGTCGTTTCAGAAAAAAGCAACTAGAAGCACGTAGTAGAGACTGCCTTGACCTTTAACCTACCGACATACCAAATATCATCATAATCCATCCAGAGGTTCTTGAGTTATGCTGACTACAAAAATACGGAAACACAAACATATATACACACACACACACACAGACAGACAGACAGATACATCAAAAACACTATCTCCATCTTTCATGGAAATAATAACCAAAATGAAACAAGAAAAGCAGCTTGGCCGTCCCGTTGTTTTCCTATGAGGCTCCGAGGCATGGCTAACCCGGAACACGGGCCACAGTACCACCTCGGCCATCTGCTTATTACAGCCGGGCAATATGAGCTATGGCGCGACGTGACACCTTAATCCGGTCTGATTAGGTAATGCATTTCTCCCGGAGAAGTCAGAAAGGCTACGGTTGGGTTTAAGCCCCGGCGCTGATGTGGTGTGGCACCGAATCCATCCCGAATATATTCATCTATTTATCAACTGAACAGGGTTTAGAGGCGAACACGGTAGAAAGATGGAGACAGGGCAAGTGGAACACCAAACCGTATGGTAGTGACCTTTTTCTGATAAACGTGTTTTTTTTCCTATTTCTCAGACCAGTCCTGGTTTTCGAAATGATTCCTTAAGCCCCTATTTTACTGGAAACGAGGCATTGTGGCGACCTCACTGCGTCCTAAATCGGATTTGTGTTACCCTCGACTTAATAGTACATAATGGCAATATCATATGAAACGTGCAAGTATGTTTAAAGAGATAATAAAACACACAGAGCGTTTTATGATAAGTCTTTATCGATGAATTTCGCTGGGAGCTCTGTCAAATGACCAGGTCCCAGCGAGGTGGTCAACGTGATTCGGGTCCGGTGAGAAAGGGGCTTTAGTTGAGCGAATGTTGGTATTTATATGTCATTTTACATTCCGTTGGTGAGATCGCTGATGACGAAGGTGACCATTATCTGACTTGTACCTTATATGCCTCGCCGTTTAATCCAAAAGTTCCTTCATGGCATTGAGATGACAGAAAGTATAGCGAGAAAAAATATTTTAGATCGGCATTGCAGGGATTTCATGCGAAATATCGAGTATCAGTCTGCGTAACCTTAGCATGATAAGCGTACTTCGCGTTTTCGATCAGTCAGAGTTCTCCGAATAACTACTTCCCACGGATGTGCAAAAACTACAAATGCAATTTGAAAATGTAGTTTTTATTTCCAAATATGCGGCGAGTGTTTGCGAGGTCACGGCTGATGTTCATTAAGTCATGTGACCTTACAGAGACTCAGGTATTGGTCAACACTCTCGCCATTGCCAGGAAGTTTATATTGCCTCCCGTCCCAACTGTTTCTTGTCATCTGCCAAGAATAGTCAAGATGACTGACCCGATAAATTAGGCCTGAATCACGCGACATAATACTAGTTTTTCATAATAATAGTCCTTATTGAATATTCCTGCCCAGATGGGCTTAATTCACAAATGACCACATGTGGTCTATAAGAAGCAAAATGTAAAACATGAATTGATAGAATACTACATTCTTACATTGAAAAGTAAAAACAAACAAAACTATGGACTATTGTTAAACCTTGGTTAAACTAATATTGATCACCTAATAGTTTCTTCTCTTTTTTTAAACACTTGAAAACATAACTACATACTTTATCCATGTTATGGTCGTTCTCACATGACATCAGGTATATGAAAGTGTCCTGCTTTGACATTTTTGTACAATTCTTGTCTAATTCTATTGTCTTAAACAGCGATTGGTGCTCATCTTCATACGTGTGTTAGGAACAATCAAGTGTCTCATTTTCAATATATAGGTGGACACAGAATTCGCATGTTCTATTATTTAGAGGGGTACGGTTATGCCTGCCGGATTCTATGTGTTGGGAGTAGTCACTGATGCAAAGTTTACGCATCGCTCTGCGATGTTCGACGGTTGAAATGTCTAACTAGGTTTCTTTTTCTTAAATCTTTCTGAATGTTTTGTAATAAATAGTTAAAACACTTTCCCTATCTTGCATCTCCATTGGTCCTATTTCCTCTGTTGTACTGAATTCCAATCTGTGCTCGTGAAGTTAGCTCTTCCCAATAAACGTACGGACAAAACAGTGCACCCAAATAAGGGTCGATGAGGACCGTGCCGTGGCTTAATCTGCTGCTTCCTAATTGGTTCAAGGGCTCATCCTCAGAGTATTTGATTACATTTTTCCTGCCGGACACGCCTGACGTGTAACCCAACACCGGCCGTGACGCTGCGTGATGAACCAATGATGAGATACCTTCACACGAGGTCACGTCGGGTCACAGTCTAGGTGCATTCCGATCGCGTAGCCAATCAGCGTTAATCTGTGCGTGGCCATGACACCCTGCCGTCAAATGTACAGACGTGCTGAAAATTAATTCTTTGATATCTATTTTTCCGTGCGATTTGAAAAGTTCCAAGGTATCATTAAAAGTTGAGATTTTACATTGGATGTCGGTAGAGTATTAGTTTAAATCAATATTTTATCTGACGAATATTGAAGGGAACACGTATGTAAAAGAAAGACAAAACAGCAACAAAGGGTAGAATATGGGGAGGTCCTAGATATTCCTTGGCGCATTAAGAAGGCAGTTTTCAGATTGCCCCAATTCACGTCTTAGCCAGACTTTACAGCAACGAGTTTCGCCCAGGTAAATCGTGTATATTTACGACTAGCCAGCAATATAAGCACACCCTCCCCAAGTCGGTCCCGTAGTGCAACGTCCACGGACATTCAACACGGTAGATAAAAGGCTGAACTTTGCAAAAAAAATCATTTTATCGTGAGAAGACAAACAGCAAATCTCGTTAATGGAGGTGATTTTCTGCTCGCAGCCGGAGATCGGACGTGTTTATTCCCCCCGTGGGCGCTATAACCAACACTTCCGTGTACCAGGTCCATCCGTTCCACCGGCGCCCAGCGCCGCATCGCCCTGTCTGATCTATGCTCCAATTGCTGTAATGCTCTCCAGAATGGGGCGTCTAATTCACGACGACAATCTACGAAATTCTCTACAGTGTGGCGACTGATGTCGCCATTCATACGATACAAGCCGGAAACACAAAGCCTGGGCCATGGAAAGTGATGATGCTATATTCTCGCAATGCAAACATGAACTAATCATAACACGTCTCCCGCTGATTTACGTGTATCTTATCTATCTCGCTTGCCTGGTTGATGAATAGCTATCGCTACTCTACTTCTTCTCCGACCCTTATCGCATTGGCAGACAGTCGGCATCAGTCCAGGCGGGGCAGTGATGTATTACTGCCAGACTAGACAGTGGATATTGCAGGAAATAGTTTGGAGTCATTGGATATGGATACCTTATATCCATGAATACTGGAGATATTGTTTTGTGTCTGTCTGTCTGTCTGTGTGCCAGTGTGTGTGTGTGTTTGTGTTTCCAGACGTTTGTAGTCAGCATAACTCATGAACCGCTGGGTGGATTCTGATGATACTTGGTATGTAGGTAGGTGTTGGTAAGGTAAAGGTTACGGTTGATATTTTATTCCCCTGACATGTCATGTTGTCATTGGTAAATGTAGTAGCTTTTTTTAGCAAGCTCACGGTATGAATCTCCACATGCAGACACGCCGAACAGTCATGGTTCCGTTTCCGTAGGACAAAACAGTTTGGGCAACGGATGCATTCTTCATTTACGTTTATGAAGGTTAGATGTCCAGGTAAACAATATATAAAGACAATCAAACTCCCCAATGGATAAGATTCGGGGATTTTCGAATGCCGTCCATCACTCTCTTCAGCGTCACTAGTGTCTTATACATTGGTCATTTGATTATTGAAAGTCATTGAATAGTCATTGGAGGATAATTGAGAGATCGTTTAGAGTCTCTGCAGTATCTTGTCTGTATAACGCACAGTTCAGTGTCCTTTCCTTTTCGAACGACGTCCATCTCTCTTCAGCGTCACTAGTGTCTCTATACGTTGGTCATTTATATCATGGAATCAGTGGCCAGGAGTGGAGGATGAAGGAGAGATCATTCATGCTTCACGGTGTGACATCGGCACCTTGTCTGTAGAACGCACAGTCCAGTATCCTTTCCGAAGTCTTCCCACGACCCTTCAAGTAAGGAGGTTCGAAGATCAAAGGGTGATTCAGGGTGCAAAACCTAAACTTTATTGATCCAGGAGTGGCTCGTGACAAGAATATCGGGAATAATTCAAGACACACTCTTTTTTTTACTCGTTTTCTTTCTTTAAAGCCGACACTTCAGTGTTCAACTCATTTCTTTAGCTACAAGCTACCTGTGAGAAACCCTGGTGCGTCTGTCGATTGGCATTGGAGAAAATGAGAAAATAAAAAAATAAAAATTCCCAAAATTTTACATTTTTAAAAAAAACGGCCCTCCAGGAAGTGTCCAGTCATCTTCAACCAAGGCCTTTGAATGATCTATAATCAATCTTCAAATGGTCTCCAAGGTCTTGCAATAATTCTCACCGATCTATCGATGATCTGCCTATGTTTTCGGGGTCTTGCGACATTTTGCCAAAGATGTACCGATGATCTTTGAATGTCTTCAAGGTCTTCTTATAATTTGTCAAAGATTTACCGTTGATATTCTAATAGCTTCAAGGTCTCATACTATCTTGTCAAAGATATACCGATGATCTTTGAATGTCTTCAAGGTCTTTCAATATTTTGTCAAAGATATTTGAATGTCCTCGAAGTCAAGCAATGATTTATTTGTAAACGGCATTCCATTGAGTCGCTGATTTTCAAGGTATTCTAAGGACAACTTAAAGATCTTCCGTTGATATTTCAGTGATCTTGGTGACCGGTGACTTTTTATGTCAGAAATCTGCTTGCTTCTGGAGCCAACGATTCGGTGTCCTAACTCATATATGAAGAACCCTGGCGCGTCGGACGATTGGAGAAAATAAGAGACCTGGAATAAAGAAAAAATATGCGTCCCAAAATTTGACAAAACGGTTTTTCAGTGAGGGTTCAGTCATCACCAAGTCCTTCCAACAATTCATAATCGATCTACAAATGGGTTCCAATATTTTGCAATGATTTCTCAGTGATGTACCGATGATTGCTCAATGTCTTCAAGGTCTTCTTATACTTTGTAAAAAATCTACCGATGATTTGAATGTCTTCAAAGTCATGCAATGCTGTATTTGTAAACGGCATTTTTATGATTTTCAAGACCTTCTAAGGACATCTGAAATGTCTTCCGGTGATATTTTAGTGATCTCGGTGATTTCAGTGATCTCGGGGACATCGGTGATCTCAGTGATTTCAGTGATCTCAGTGACCGGTGGCTTTTATTTCGTTACCTGCTTTTTCCCGGTGGGGTCAGCGCCCCGTGTAGTTGTAACCCGAGACGTTTATTCCCACCCCGGTATTTTCCCTGCATGAAGCCGGCAGGTAGCAATCATCTCCGCCGGTAACAGGGATGGATTGTACCACTTAACGTCTGGCATTTTATCGGAATTGGTTGTAAGGTTGTCCGTCCATACAGAATCACGATGTGCAAACAGCGCAGACTGACACATGAGCTGATGAACAATGGCGTTACATTCGCCACGCTAAAATCAAACCGCCTTGCTGCGTGTTTAACCAGATTCGTCCGCAATTACCCGCATTTTCAGAGCTATTTTCCATCCAGATTTAACGATAAACACATCAAAAGCAAGGACGACATAGGTCAGCCAGGGACAAGGTCGACAGAAAAGTTCATAAACTTTCCAAAACGCTGAGATGATGGACATTGGTATTACATTTGGTACACGTTAACCTGATCTGTCTGCAAGTATCGCAATGTTTGGAAACTTTTTGATAGCCGTATTCTGTTGTATATGATCGTTCTTGATTTGCTAGGCACAACGCGTAACCATGAGACTTGCAGGTCATCAGAGGGCAGAGACGGGGAAATGTTAGGAAACTACCGGGAACTCATTAAAACCCGAAAACTTCCGAGGCAGTCTTCCGTTAGTAACATAAGGCAGTTTTTGTATTTGCTAGGCACCACACATAACAATGAAACGAAGGAAGTGTTCGGCATTTGGTACGTATTAACCCATAACTTGTCTGAACTACCTGCAATGACGGACTCGGAGCTATTTTTCAGCAAGATTTTTAAAGACATCGAAACTTAGGACCTTTCAGGCCAGCCGAGGACAGGGTCGAGGGAAGTGATCGGAAACTTTCTGTAACTCATTAAAACCTCCCAACTTGCAAATCCGTCGCCGTTTCTATTCCAGACAACGGTGTTACATTTGTACACACATAATTTGTCTGAAATTACCGACATTGCCGGAGTGGGAGCTTTTTTCATCCAAGATTTGAAAAGAAAAAAAGAAAAAAACACATGTAGATAGCAAGGTCCTTGCAGATCAGCCGAGGACAGGGACGACGTCGATGGAAGTGTTCGGAAACTTTCTGAAACTCATCAAAACGTGCCAAACTTGTAAATCCGCCGCCGTTGCCATTCCAGACACGCGTGATTAACGAGAATCGTTCCCTCGTCAGCTCCAAGGCTCCTCTCAACGCGCGAATCTATAGTTACCGATCTGACCCTGGCAGGGCGAGGATGATTCTAATTTCTGGAAGACTGTCCGAAGACGTTCTCTTCTCCCCGGAGGCTCTAAGACGCGTCCAATCGTCACGTTTTCCATCAGGAGGATTACAGACCTCTATTTCCGCCGCAGACCCGCAGCCAGGAGTAGACGGCGGCCCGGAGATGGAAAAACTCGAATTCATTTATGAGATGACGGCAGAAGAAGTTATGAATGAGTTCCTGAGAAGTTTTTCGTCCGTTAGATATGATAGTTCTCATATCGTCTGACCTCATGAGGGCGTGCTGTATTCCTGGTCTATAACTTACACTAAGCACTAAGTGCAGCAGGGGAATATTTGCTGGATAGCTTTAAATAGCGCTTGCAGCTAGATGTGCAAAAGTTAGGTGTGACAGGTCGTTCGGTGCAATGTAAAACCAGCTGCTGCTACGCCGCGTGCTTGCGAGCTGGTGTGTTACGTCAAAGGGCCGCCGGTTGTACCGGCTATAGATGTGCTAGAGACTAAACACGATAACATGACAAGGAAACGCATCGGCACTATTACATGTACACTTTTATTTGTGTGTGTATGTTTGTGCGCTTATGTGTGTGTGAATGTGCGTGTATGTATGTGTGTGTATGTATGTGTGTGTATGTGTGTGTATGTGTGTGTGTGTCTGTGTGTGTGTGTCTGTGTGTGTGTGTGTGTGTGTGTGTGTGTGTGTGTGTGTGTGTGTGTGTGTGTGTGTGTGTGTGTGTGCGTGTTTTTTGGCTGTATGTGGTTGTGTATGTATGTGTGTTGTGTTTGAACGCGGGTAGGTATGTGTTCGTGTGTATGCATGTGTTTTACTTTTAGTTGTAAAGTATGTCCCGACCCAAGACTGCGTTGTACCCGTTTCTGCCCTGCCGCCGGTACATTTGATGAATGCCCAGGTCTTTCATATAAATTCCTGTATTATCGTCAGGGAAATGAAGAGAGGACCCCTCATTTCTTCAGGCTTATAAGAAACGCGTTGCACAAATAAAACACGATCAATATCGACCCGCTTCCAGCTCGCAGCGGCGCCATGGGTAGAACTGTCTTCTACAGGATCCATAACAGCTGCACATCGGGATAGAACGCTGTTAGGATCAGATATGATAGTTATGTTCAGTGATGATCAAGCTAAGCTTGCACCGTATTCGCGAAAGATTGATTGTTATAAGTGTGTGTCTCATACCCGTAATACTCAGAAAGAAGCGAAACAAAGTCACAGACTGCGAGTAACATAGACTGTATGTTATGCGAAACAGTCAGCAGAATTCCGCGGCTAAATTTAGGCAGTATCATTACAACGTGTATAGAAACATGTCAATATAGATAAAAGTGGACGCGCTCGGACAATAAGAGAGATAGTGGGCAATTTTGCTGCACCATGTATTCAGCACAACCAACACCTCTGTCCCCTTCTGCATGATTGTGATGGACTGTTAGGGAAGTACAAACCATGCTGAAGGAAAGTACTATGATTCACATAAAGGCATATCTGAAATTGGTAAAAAAACGAAAAAAAGGCTGCTTAAAGGACAACGATGTCACATGCGGATTAAGCTTTAAGGTACAATACATTACTAACTAATTTCATATCTACAAGCCGAGGATATTGCCATAGCCTCCACCAGGCCCTCCTACGGGCGTATGGATCGTACGAGTCGACAGAAAAGGGAATAGTTAGCCAGTAGAGTCAGTCCACGTTGAAGATCACATCTATTCCGTGTAGGAAATGAAACCCTGGCAAATATTCACCCTATAGCCGTGTAGTTAGTCTGGTTGAGACTAATATTCTCACGCCTGCGTTTTTTTTATCGTAGGGCACAACAACTAATTCTTATGGATGCTCATTAATTTTCGTCTGATTTCGAAATAAAAAAGGAGAAATTTCATTGCCCTCCGACGGTGGTCAACATGCCAAAAATTGGAAAATACGTCGTAAAAGGTATTTCATTGCATATGAATACCCAATGAAGTTCCTGCCCATGATGGTATAATAACAAGCTTTCTGCATTTGTTCTAGCAAGGACATTATATGAGAGATCTTTATTGACACAACAAAAGCACAGCGACTTTCGTAAGGTCTACTACATACATACATACAAACGAATAAGTGCATACAAATGAGTTTGATTACATACAATCATATGGGATAGGGCAACATATCGAAATATCGCATGTGATATACTTATACATTGCTTGTTCTAATGTCCAAACATTCTTTGATGAATATACCTATCTGTACACAGTAGGGATTATCACCTCCTAGTATGTAATTGAATCTATCGACAGAACGGAGCGCATTGAATTCATTTGAACAACCGGATATAAAGGTGAATAGCTTTGAGCGTTTATCCTTATATCTTGAACAATTCATGATAAAGTGACTTTCATCTTCAATTTCATTTGGGCAGAATGGACAAAACCTTTGATCACGGGGAATTTTACGATACCTTCCAGCTTCAATGTTCAATTTATGGCTACATATTCTTATCTTTGTAATTGATCTACGAATTTCAAAATTATGTATGCTTGCGAGATACTTTTCTTGTCCATATCTTGTCTTTAAGGCGGAATAAATGGACAGTTTTGAATTGTTTTGAATAGAACTATGCCATTCTTGTATATATATATCCTGCAGACGTTGTCGTAACTGGTTGGTTAACATATCGGTCTGATATAGTCTAGGGTTTGTCCATACATGCCCAAACCCGTTATAGTTAAGAATATCATTAACATGGTTCACCCAGTCATGATTTCCAGAATGTAGAACGTCGTAAGCTTCACGTAACAGGGTATCTTGGGGTAAATTTAATAAACGATGCCAGTATTTGATAATTTGTATCTCGGCCTTAATCTTGATTGGGAATGTTCCTAATTCGCCACGGATACCGTCATTGGATGATTTTCCATGCACACCGAGTAAAAATTTATGGAAATTCATATCAATAATATCAAATTCTGGTATATGTGGAGGAAGACGTAAATTTTCAATTACTAAGTTGTCTTTTTCTAAATTTAGGTCAGACGCCAGCCTGAGTAATTTATCTTTGTCTATTTTTTTCTCAAAACGAATCACATAAGAATGGGTAGAGTCTGAACAGACACTTTTTCTAATACTTGCAGGAAAACTATCCTCCAGACCAAGTTTCTTTAAAAGAATAGAGAGTACGTTTTTTGGAGAAGATTGAGGAATTTGTTTAGATACAATATATTTCACTGTTTTAGAGGCTTGGTCGAAACATGTTAGTTCGGCTCCATATAAAAATATAGGCCGTACAAATTTGTCAAATAGGCTGAGCCCTAAGTGAATTGGAATATTTCTTTCAGAATATAGAAGTGACTTGAGTTTGAATAATGCTCTCATGGCTTTAGTCTTTAAATACTTTCTGGCAGTTTTAAATTTACCCGAAGACGTCAGGGGAATACCAAGGTAAGTATAACTGTCGGTAACGTTTATTTCTTTACCGTATATATAGAATTTATTTAATGATATGTTTGTGGCGCCTTTTGAGAAAACAAGCACCTTCGTTTTAGATACATTCACACTTAGTTTCCATTTGTTGCAATACATTTCCAGCTTACTTATACAATTCTGGAGCCCATCTTTGGACAATGAGATCAAGGCAAGGTCATCTGCCCAAGATAAACAATTTAGTGATTTGTAACTTAAAGATGCTGGATCACATTCATCACAATCAAAGCATTGCGGCAGGTCATTGATAAAGAGATTGAATAATAATGGGCTGAGGTTGCAGCCCTGCCTTACTCCACAGGTGGAGACAAAGGGACTTGACAAACCATTTTGTAGTCTGACTACATAATTAACATCACAGTACATGGATTGTAACACATTGAAGAATTTACCACCAACACCATAATTCGATAATTTATATAATGGGAGGGGGGGATCTATTTAATTGAGCTGCATACACAAGGTGTTTCATTGCATATGAATACCCAGTGTAGTTGCTTCAGATGATGGTACAACAAGCTCTTTTCTGCATTTGTGGTAGTTAGTGTATTGAGATGTATACACTTCTACAAGTACATGTTTACTGTTGAATCAATGAGTTTTTTTATTATATATGAATGAATACAGGACTAATACATTGGTTGAATACAGGATTAAAAGACCTGTTGGTTATGATATCATATTTTGTCGCCTCCATTCTTGTTCAAGAAGAATTATTATCTCACAATTTAAAAAATAAAGGAATCTTTTTTTTTTGCCACGTCTTGTTTTTTTCCGTCCTATCTCATTGATTTTGGAGGATGCGGAGGATGTCATCCATAAAATTAACTTGCTGTGGCCTGTTTTTCGCACAGATGTTTCCAACCGACTTTTAGTTTGCCCTTTGCTTATGCTATAGTCTTAGTTACTTACTTTACCCAAGGCCATTATACATTTTTGCACTCCTGTCTCCAAAGCGACACACGTGGGCGTACAACTAAACCCCACTGCATTTTCTTTGTGGCGTCAGTTCAATTTTGGATTATTATATATGTCCGGGCGTGCAGATTGAAGTTCACTGTTCCCCTTTTTAACTGTTTCTCTTGTGTTTTTAGGACTGTTGAGTACGAGGGCGTTGCCCTACTAGGTAACGTGACATAATGGGTCCTGACGTGTTCTCTCCTGGACGCGACAGCAGCAGTAACACGGTCTCCCCGTCGGCACGACCACTCACGGGCGGTCAGGACCGAATCCCAATGATCCGTCTGAAAATGAAACTTGTCTGTGCGTGTAGAAAACATATTTCAGATTTCTGATGCGGCCATTGCGTAGCAGGAAAAACGCTCCGTCCCGACAAGTCAGTGACCTCTAAAGTACATTTCCGGGCGTACTACGGCTGGCGTCCTCTCTATCGCGGCACGATCAAAGGTTTAGAGATCGGCCGATGTTCGTAGGTCACCGAGCCTCGTAACATGGTAGATATTCAGACAAAAATGCACTCGACTCTGTGTAGAATTCGAAGTTCTGTGACCTCCTGAGATAAAACAAATTTGGGCGAAGGCTGTTATGACCGTTTACTGCGGAAGGATTTATAGGAGAAAACCCAAAGCCAGCATATTTTTGCTCAGTCGATTAATGGCGAGTGCCGATGGTCTCCCCTGGTCTTTCTTTATCGCTCGCTGAACGATTAGAGTTAGGGTTGGGGTTAGTATTATCAACAGAAAGCTTAAAAAGATAAATAATTAGACAGGAGGCTTTTCTGTGGCGCTTGTCGAACGTTTACAGTTTGGGCTTGGTTTAGTATTATCCACAGAAAGCCCATCCGTATAGTGCTCGCAGAACGCTTAGGTTTAGAGTTAGGGTTAAAGTTAGAATTATCAATTTCCGTGGCGCGTGCCGAACGCTCGCCATTACGTGCCGCTCGACCTCATTCTCGGCCGCCTGGAGTCAGCAAGGTCACGTCGGGTCGTGACCTCAATGAAACCAACATGGCGGCTATCATGTCCTTATCGATTTCCTGGCGCGGACAGATAACAACCTATGTTTCCTTCATCCCCCCCATCGTCCCGGGATCGATCGCGATGACACGGTGTGTGGAGGAGGCACGGGAGGGGAGGGGGGCGGACAGATAACAACCTATGTTTCCTTCATCCCCCCATCATCCCGGGGATCGATCGCGATGACACGATGTGTGGAGGAGGCACGGGAGGGGAGGGGGGCGGACAGATAACAACCTATGTTACCTTCATCCCCCCCTCATCCCGGGGATCGATCGCGATGACACGGTGTGTGGAGGAGGCACGGGAGGGGAGGGGGGCGGACAGATAACAACCTATGTTACCTTCATCCCCCCCCCCCATCCCGGGAATCGATCGCGATGACACGGTGTGTGGAGGAGGCACGGGAGGGGAGGGGAGGGGGGCGGACAGATAACAACCTATGTTACCTTCATCCCCCCCTCATCCCGGGGATCGATCGCGGTGACACGGTGTGTGGAGGAGGCACGGGAGGGGAGGGGAGGGGGGCGGACAGATAACAACCTATGTTTCCTTCATCCCCCCATCATCCCGGGGATCGATCGCGATGACACGGTGTGTGGAGGAGGCACGGGAGGGGAGGGGAGGGGAGGGGGGCGGACAGATAACAACCTATGTTTCCTTCATCCCCCCCCCCCATCCCGGGGATCGATCGCGATGACACGGTGTGTGGAGGAGGCACGGGAGGGGAGGGGAGGGGGGCGGACAGATAACCTATGTTTCCTTCATCCCCCCATCATCCCGGGGATCGATCGCGATGACACGGTGTGTGGAGGAGGCACGGGAGGGGAGGGGAGGGGGGCGGACAGATAACAACCTATGTTTCCTTCATCCCCCCCATCATCCCGGGGATCGATCGCGATGACACGGCCGGCGTGTGGAGGAGGCACGGGAGGGGAGGGGGGCGGACAGATAACAACCTATGTTTCCTTCATCCCCCCCATCGTCCCGGGGATCGATCGCGATGACACGGTGTGTGGAGGAGGCACGGGAGGGGAGGGGGCGGGCAGATAACAACCTATGTTACCTTCATCCCCCCATCATCCCGGGGATCGATCGCGATGACACGGTGTGTGGAGGAGGCACGGGAGGGGAGGGGAGGGGGGCGGACAGATAACAACCTATGTTTCCTTCATCCCCCCATCATCCCGGGGATCGATCGCGATGACACGGTCTGTGGAGGAGGCACGGGAGGGGAGGGGAGGGGGGCGGACAGATAACAACCTATGTTACCTTCATCCCCCCATCATCCCGGGGATCGATCGCGATGACACGGTGTGTGGAGGAGGCACGGGAGGGGAGGGGAGGGGGGCGGACAGATAACAACCTATGTTTCCTTCATCCCCCCATCATCCCGGGGATCGATCGCGATGACACGGCCGGTGTGTGGAGGAGGCACGGGAGGGGAGGGGAGGGGGGCGGACAGATAACAACCTATGTTTCCTTCATCCCCCCATCATCCCGGGGATCGATCGCGATGACACGGTGTGTGGAGGAGGCACGGGAGGGGAGGGGAGGGGGGCGGACAGATAACAACCTATGTTTCCTTCATCCCCCCCCCCCCATCCCGGGGATCGATCGCGATGACACGGTGTGTGGAGGAGGCACGGGAGGGGAGGGGAGGGGGGCGGACAGATAACAACCTATGTTTCCTTCATCCCCCCATCATCCCGGGGATCGATCGCGATGACACGGTCTGTGGAGGAGGCACGGGAGGGGAGGGGAGGGGGGCGGACAGATAACAACCTATGTTTCCTTCATCCCCCCATCATCCCGGGGATCGATCGCGATGAGACGGTGTGTGGAGGAGGCACGGGAGGGGAGGGGAGGGGGGCGGACAGATAACAACCTATGTTTCCTTCATCCCCCCATCATCCCGGGGATCGATCGCGATGACACGGTCTGTGGAGGAGGCACGGGAGGGGAGGGGAGGGGGGCGGACAGATAACAACCTATGTTTCCTTCATCCCCCCATCATCCCGGGGATCGATCGCGATGACACGGTGTGTGGAGGAGGCACGGGAGGGGAGGGGGGCGGACAGAATTACAACCTATGTCACCTTCATCCCCCCATCATCCCGGGGATCGATCGCGATGACACGTTGTGTGGAGGAGGCACGGGAGGGGAGGGGGGCGGACAGAATTACAACCTATGTCACCTTCATCCCCCCATCATCCCGGGGATCGATCGCGATGACACGGTGTATGGAGGAGGCACGGGAGGGGAGGGGAGGGGGGCGGACAGATAACAACCTATGTTTCCTTCATCCCCCCATCATCCCGGGGATCGATCCCGATGACACGGTGTGTGGAGGAGGCACGGGAGGGGAGGGGAGGGGGGCGGACAGATAACAACCTATGTTTCCTTCATCCCCCCATCATCCCGGGGATCGATCGCGATGACACGGTCTGTGGAGGAGGCACGGGAGGGGAGGGGAGGGGGGCGGACAGATAACAACCTATGTTACCTTCATCCCCCCATCATCCCGGGGATCGATCGCGATGACACGGTGTGTGGAGGAGGCACGGGAGGGGAGGGGAGGGGGGCGGACAGATAACAACCTATGTTTCCTTCATCCCCCCATCATCCCGGGGATCGATCGCGATGACACGGTGTGTGGAGGAGGCACGGGAGGGGAGGGGAGGGGGGCGGACAGATAACAACCTATGTTACCTTCATCCCCCCATCATCCCGGGGATCGATCGCGATGACACGGTGTGTGGAGGAGGCACGGGAGGGGAGGGGAGGGGGGCGGACAGATAACAACCTATGTTTCCTTCATCCCCCCATCATCCCGGGGATCGATCGCGATGACACGGTCTGTGGAGGAGGCACGGGAGGGGAGGGGAGGGGGGCGGACAGATAACAACCTATGTTACCTTCATCCCCCCATCATCCCGGGGATCGATCCCGATGACACGGTGTGTGGAGGAGGCACGGGAGGGGAGGGGGGGGGGGGCGGACAGATAACAACCTATGTTACCTTCATCCCCCCCTTCATCCCGCGGATCGATCCCGATGACACGGTGTGTGGAGGAGGCACGGGAGGGGAGCTGGGGGGGCGGACAGATAACAACCTATGTTTCCTTCATCCCCCATCATCCCGGGGATCGATCCCGATGACACGGTGTGTGGAGGAGGCACGGGAGGGGAGGGGAGGGGGGCGGACAGATAACAACCTATGTTTCCTTCATCCCCCATCATCCCGGGGATCGATCGCGATGACACGGTGTTTGGAGGAGGCACGGGAGGGGAGGGGGGGGACAGATAACAACCTATGTTTCCTTCATCCCCCCATCATCCCGGGGATCGATCCCGATGACACGGTGTGTGGAGGAGGCACGGGAGGGGAGGGGGGGGGGGCGGACAGATAACAACCTATGTTACCTTCATCCCCCCCATCATCCCGGGGATCGATCCCGATGACACGGTGTGTGGAGGAGGCACGGGAGGGGAGCTGGGGGGGCGGACAGATAACAACCTATGTTTCCTTCATCCCCCATCATCCCGGGGATCGATCCCGATGACACGGTGTGTGGAGGAGGCACGGGAGGGGAGGGGAGGGGGGCGGACAGATAACAACCTATGTTTCCTTCATCCCCCATCATCCCGGGGATCGATCGCGATGACACGGTGTTTGGAGGAGGCACGGGAGGGGAGGGGGGGGACAGATAACAACCTATGTTTCCTTCATCCCCCCATCATCCCGGGGATCGATCCCGATGACACGGTGTGTGGAGGAGGCACGGGAGGGGAGGGGAGGGGGGCGGACAGATAACAACCTATGTTTCCTTCATCCCCCCATCATCCCGGGGATCGATCCCGATGACACGGTGTGTGGAGGAGGCACGGGAGGGGAGGGGAGGGGGCGGACAGATAACAACCTATGTTACCTTCATCCCCCCATCATCCCGGGGATCGATCGCGATGACACGGTGTGTGGAGGAGGCACGGGAGGGGAGGGGAGGGGGGGGACAGATAACAACCTATGTTACCTTCATCCCCCCATCATCCCGGGGATCGATCGCGATGACACGGTGTGTGGAGGAGGCCCGGGAGGGGAGGGGAGGGGGGCGGACAGATAAGAACCTATGTTACCTTCATCCCCCCATCATCTCGGGGATCGGTCGCGATGACACGGTGTGTGGAGGAGGCACGGGAGGGGAGGGGAGGGGGGCGGACAGATAACAACCTATGTTACCTTCATCCCCCCATCATCCCGGGGATCGATCCCGATGACACGGTGTGTGGAGGAGGCACGGGAGGGGAGGGGGGGGGGCGGACAGATAACAACCTATGTTACCTTCATCCCCCCCTTCATCCCGCGGATCGATCGCGATGACACGGTGTGTGGAGGAGGCACGGGAGGGGAGGGGAGGGGGGCGGACAGATAACAACCTATGTTACCTTCATCCCCCCATCATCCCGGGGATCGATCGCGATGACACGGTGTGTGGAGGAGGCACGGGAGGGTTCAGCGGCCGCTGATGGTTGTTATAACGCCCCAAACTTCTGACGAGCGCTTATTGTGAGTGTCAAAGTCTGTCGTGCAGACGTTATTGCCGTTCCTGGAGTCTCGACATCGCGCGACCGCGATTCATTTGTTACACTCTTGCTCATTGATGTCTCTGAAATCGCACAGGAATACATTATGTGGCGTTTTGCCGATGATTTCGTAAATCAAATCGAATGTTGCTAAAGAAGGGACAGAAATTAAACTATTTCACTTAAGTTGGCAAGAGCAGAAGAAACGAATGATAGGCATCTCTCACAACGGTTATTTGGGGAAAACATTGAAAATACCCGTCATAGAACAAATGGCAATTCAAAATACTAATTACGAGACGTACTCTTTCGCAAAAGGATACGAAGCTTTTCTACATTTATTCCTTGCTTTATATCAATATGAGACAGCGGAGGTCGTTTTAGATTTGACTTTTTCCGGGTTGGGGGGAGAGGGAATAAAATCACCGTGATTTGACGGAACACATCAAACAAGACTCCAGAACGACATTGCATATACGTCAAATCACTTTTCAGAACCATCAATCAAGATGGACATACCACATTAACATACAGGTCCCCGGGGAGGTGTCTTACATACAGACCTCGGTGATAAATGTGTCCGATCTGTTTTAAAGTCTGAAAAACCGCGGTTTGGTGAGCAACATCGGTGAACTGGTTACTACAAACTGCAGAGGGAAACGTGCGGTCACCGTTGTCTTCTACCTCAGTAGAAGACGATGTGGACTTCATTGTAGATTGTATCGTGTACGATATGATATGGGAGTATACTATTCAGTTGTATAAAAAGTAAATTCCCTCACTTTATATTCAATTGCAATGAAAAATCTATATCTGTGTGTGTTGGATAAGTCGACTATAGGTAAAACCCATACAACCCTACATTTCTACCATTACGAAGAAGCGAGAAGGCGCCCGGACTTATATGCTGGACTACAATACTTGCATCAACATGTTTTTAATCATGTCTGTGCTGTGACTTATACTAATAAAAGCCTAGTCGGACAGTACTAGTAATGCATAATAAAGGTCTTCATTCAGTGCTTTTTGATGAGCACACAAGCTAGTACAGTTTACCTAGACTCTCATTTGTGTAGCAATAGTTCCTTTAATTTTCGTGCGCTCTACATGTACATAATAAAGAATCAAAGACTCTATGACAAACCCAGAAAACCTTTGGAAACTCTTCATCAAAGCTAAATTCTATTTTGTAATGGGAGGAAAAAGCGTTGGTGCAGATTATTACCACTAAAGCACACTTCCCCCTATCTGGTACACGGACCGATATTTTTGTGTGATGGCAAAAGTCTACATTCGCCTAAAATTTAATTTTACTTCACTACAAAAGCGAGACCAAACCATCCATGCATGACGATTTAACACATGCTGTTATCGATCATATCTTGCAGGTTTAAACGTAGGATCGATCAGTCTTGTAATAGTGTTGTTTTCACATACATGTATGGTGAAAGAAAGTATTATTGCAAGTTCTTGACCGTAGACTAATTACAAGTACATGCAAAATATGAAAAAGGACAAGCAGACAATGATGAACAATGTAGTATCATGTACGATTGTCAAGCAATAAAGTTCATCCATTCATTCGATAAGTGGCTATCTGACAACATCACAGGATCTTTCATCACTAATAACTAAGATCGACAGTCTGCCTAATTCCTTAGTCCGTACTAACACTCGGGTCCCTGAACAGGTAACCTACATCCGCCTCTGTAATTAAAATCAATGTCCCCGATCCGTCTCTGCTAACATCTGAATATCGATTAGGCATTTATCTTTGAATATCAATGTTTGACCTCTTTTTCGTTAAGATTTTTTTTCGTAAATGTCCTACAATGGAAATGATTGATATATAACTGCGAAAACAGGGAAAACAAGCAGAAAATTTCCCCGTAATTTAGTGGCCTGTCCCTTGATCTGCCTGATTAGCGACTGGTTCTACCACCTTTGACCTGTACGTCTGGACCGTCATTTTGACAACTCTGCGGTCATCCTCCCACTCACTTCTGCATCCTACCAGTCTTCGACTAGAACTCAGGCCGAGAACAAACTTGCACCCGAGCCAACGGAAACAAACTCTGATAAACACCTAGGCAAACAAACTGATAACATAGATGTTGTACACGATGACAAGAAAAACAGACAAACGTTTCACGCAGAATAACTGCTTTGAGAGCAGAATTAGATCGAGTTATGCTCTGGACTAAGTTTTGCAGGAGCGGCACCTGGCGAGAATAACAGGCACAACAGTATCAAGTCAATGGAGAGAATACTGCTGCAGCGGATGTCCGGTCTCGCAAGGTGTCGCCCCTGTACAGCTTGGCCAAAAGCATGACCACATCTAAAGCAAAACAGCTGCTGCTGGTAGGCAGATGAAGGGTTTACCAATGATTCTAGGGTCAAAGATTTCTGTTTGCTACACTCCCCGCCATCCTGCACATCAGAATTTGCCTTTGCTTCTTTGTCGTTCAGTATGATTTTGCATTTTCAAGTGTGGTGCCACTTTCAATGCTTTTCGCAATTTGGCAAAGTAAAGTGAGATAGACACACGCTTAACCGGTTCTCCCTCGACCCTAGGCGATGCCAACCGACATGCTTCGCGCCAAGACCCACACACCAATCAACGTAGTACACACAGGTAACTGTGACGTCGGATAACCGTTACATAACCGTCAACGTGGGCTATCCAGGTGTCGCCACGTCTTCTGACGTCTGGCCAGGTGGGCTGGCCTGGTGCTGCCACGTCTCACCTGTGCTGAGGTATAAACAGCGGGTGTCTTCTCTCACCTGTGCATTTGATATATTCTCGGCCTACCAGGACGAGGTGTCAATCCGACTCTGTTCCTTCTCCACTGAAAATCCTAGCCTGTACCCGCAGACGGCACGAAGGGCGCCATGGCTGTACGGCGGGGTTACCTGTTGGCCGTTGTGTTGGTCCTGGCAGCTGCAGCGGTGGCTGGCCGCAAGGTTGTTAGCCTCGATGTAAGTACATGTGTGTGAAAATAACTGTAGAAATCTATAGTGTAAACGGTGTATACCGCACAATACTAGTAACAGAAGGGGAATATAGTATATTTGGCATGGCGTTAACGCAGTAGGAAGTCAGCGATAGATTGATAGATAGATAGATTAATTTGTGACAGTTTTTAAGCAATCCTCGCCATAATCATTCTTAATCTTCATTTGAAAGTTCATCTGTGTTGGTAGAAGTCATTCTGCATGGAGTTTAAACTGTAAACGAAAATTTGGGTAAGTCCAATTTATTCTGTTGGCGTTTACAGTTTAAACTCCATGCAGAGGTTAATTTGTGGTTCAGTGAAGTAAAATTGTATCAAAATGACACACGCCAAATCAACTCAGGAAATTTTGGCTGCTTATACATAGAACATGTCTTTCAGCGAAGGTCATATGATTCCCACACTTTGCGACCGCACTGAGTCCCCCTCGCTTTCTGGGCGCAATAGTTATGGCATATCCTATGGATACGGGTGGACTGGGGGTCTGTTGGTGTCTGGAGACAATTAGCTTTGAAAGACTTGGGCTACAAGTGTTGGAATCATAGACTGTCGACAGCCACCGTAGGTGTGGTATTGCAGAGAGGTCAGCACAGTTAGAACATGTCCTCCAGCGAAGGTCGCGTTGTTCTCACGCTCTGCGGCAGCGATCGAACTCACCCGACCGGTGCGTTACGTAATCAGTACCTTTCCCACGCCCCCCCCCCTCTCCCCG